>NW_027095700.1:1908301-1985801 GCF_036850995.1 Saccopteryx leptura
TCTACAGCACTGACCTGGGCCACCGGGGAGGGCGTGTCTACAGCACTGACCTGGGCCACCGGGGAGGGCGTGTCTACAGCACTGACCTGGGCCTCCGGGGAGGGCGTGTCTACAGCACTGACTGACCTGGGCCACCGTGGAGGGCGTGTCTACAGCACTGACCTGGGCCACCGGGGAGGGCGTGTCTACAGCACTGACCTGGGCCACCGGGGAGGGCGTGTCTACAGCACTGACTGACCTGGGCCACCGTGGAGGGCGTGTCTACAGCACTGACCTGGGCCACCATGGAGGGCGTGTCTACAGCACTGACCTGGGCCACCGTGGAGGGCGTGTCTACAGCACTGACTGACCTGGGCCACCGGGGAGGGGCGTGTCTACAGCACTGACCTGGGCCACCGGGGAGGGCGTGTCTACAGCACTGACCTGGGCCACCGGGGAGGGCGTGTCCACAGCACTGACCTGGGCCACCGGGGAGGGCGTGTCTACAGCACTGACCTGGGCCACCGTGGAGGGCGTGTCTACAGCACTGACTGACCTGGGCCACCGGGGAGGGCGTGTCCACAGCACTGACCTGGGCCACCGTGGAGGGCGTGTCTACAGCACTGACCTGGGCCACCGTGGAGGGCGTGTCTACAGCACTGACTGACCTGGGCCACCGGGGAGGGCGTGTCTACAGCACTGACCTGGGCCACCGGGGAGGGGCGTGTCTACAGCACTGACCTGGGCCACCGGGGAGGGCGTGTCCACAGCACTGACCTGGGCCACCGGGGAGGGCGTGTCTACAGCACTGACCTGGGCCACCATGGAGGGCGTGTCCAAAGCACTGACTGACCTGGGCCACCGTCTGCCAGTGGGTGGAGTGGTCCTCGCTGGGATGGATTCCGTAGTTCCACCTCCTCTGAAGCACGTAGATCACGGGCTCGATGGAGACGTTGAACTTTGAGGACCACCTGACCTCCAGCTGCCCGGACTGCAGCTCGACAAAGCGCAACTCCTTCCGGGGCTTCAGGGGGACCCCTGCAACCAGAGGACGGCAGCCACAGCGTCAAACCGGGGCAAAGGCGGGGGATGGAGGCTCCGCAGACCCAGCTCCCCCGAGGACGGCAACGGACACTCCGCTTCCTGTTGCAACGCAGCGCCCCACACCAGGAATTCACATGTGCACTCAACAGTTCAAACACTGTAGAGCAGGGGTCCCCAAATTTTTTACACAGGGGGCCAGTTCACTGTCCCTCAGACCACTGGAGGGCCAGACTATAAAAAAACTATGAACAAATCCCTATGCACACTGCACATATCTTATTTTAAAGTAAGAAAACAAAATGGGAACAAATACAGTATTTAAAATAAAGAACAAGTAAATTTAAACCAACAAACTGACCAGTATGTCAATGGGAACTATGCTCCTGTCGCTGACCACCAATGAAAGAGGTGCCCCTTCCGGAAGTGCGGTGGGGGCCGGATAAATGGCCTCAGGGGGCCGCATGTGGCCCGCGGGCCGTAGTTTGGGGACCCCTGCTGTAGAGACATGTACCTGGACTCTCACCCATCGAGGTCACCCCGTTAAGTTTAATTTCCTAAATAAAATTGAAAAAATTTTTTTTTCACATTTGAAATAGTCAGACCATCACATTTCAGAAGAGTGGTGGCTTTTCACTTTCTCATTTTTTTTTTAAGAAACTCAAAAGTGATTCCTGATTCTAAACAGGTTTTCTCCCCCCCCCCCCCCCCCAGTGATCTCAAAAGCAATTTTTAGAAATTTATTGGTGAGAGAGAGAGAGGCAGAAAGAGAGAGAGAGAGAGAGACATTAATTTGATGTTCCACTTTTCCTGCCATCACTGGTTGAGTTTTGTATGTGCCCTGACTGGGGATCAAACCCATAACTTTCCGCGTATCAGCACGACACTCGAACCAAGCGAACGACCCAGCCAGGACATCAAGACCAGTTTATTCATGTGCGTTTTTCAAACTAGCACGTTGCAACACTGGAGGTTAGCGTGGAACTCACCCGAGGAGACACGGCTAGAGAGCTTCAAGACGTTTGTCCCACTCGGCATAGCACGCTTCGTTTCCTGAGCTACTGAGAGGTCATGATAGCAGCGGTTCCAAGTTCACGCCCCTTTGTAGCTCAGGGAGTTTTCCTTTAAGGAAAACATTGTGCAGCTCAATCCTCTCAGGCGGGCAAACCTTACAAGAATGATTTGCAAAGCGTGAGTCTTGTGGACTCCCGAAACGATGGGTGGAGCTCTACCCTAAAGACCTAGCACAGGGCTCGGGAACCTTTGTGGCTGAGAGAGCCATAAACGCCACATATTTTAAAATGTAATTCCGCGAGAGCCATAGAACGACCCGTGTACGTGACGCATTATCCAATAAAAATGGGGTGTTGTCCCGGAGGACAGCTGTGATTGGCTCCAGCCACCCGCAACCATGAACATGAGCGGTAGGAAATGAATGGATTGTAATCCATGAGAATGTTTTATATTTTTAACGTTATTATTTTTTTTATTAAAGATTGGTCTGCGAGCCAGATGCAGCCATCAAAAGAGCCACATCTGGCTTGCGAGCCACAGGTTCCTAACCCCTGACCTAGGGTCTAAAACTGAGAAAGAAATGGTGCCACAGGTGCCTTGTGGCAAAGAAGTTCATCGTTCTGGTTTTGGTCCTATGGCACAGGCAAATCATCTGGTGACTAAAAGATTTAACAATCCCTGCTCACAATAGCAGCCACTATGGAAGACGAATTTATAGCACCAATAAGCTACAGAAAACTAACTGAATCAGGCGGAGTCTACAGCGCCCGGATGGTCAACGCCGTCAGACCAAGGACACCAGCGGCCACTCAAATCGTTTTCTGTTGAGAATGAACAACACGCCTCCTGCACGGCTACTCGTTTGAAGAAGTTGGTTCCCAATGCTCTGTCTCTGAGGTTTACACAGAGAGAAAAACCCGAACATCTGCAAATAGGACCTGGTGGACGTTACTGACACGAGTGAATGTCAATGCACTCCCTTTTGATGTGGATTCGGGCTAAGTCTTGCTTTGGGAAGCTTTAATATTATCCCGTATTTTGAAGGACGGCGGTTGGATCATTCTGAAATGTCATTTTCAGTAACTGCGCAAAAGGTCACCGCGCTTCTTAGGGACTGCTTTCTGGAGAACACAGTCCCTGGACCTCAGCACCGTCCGTGTTGACGTGCAGGTGGGTGACCAGTGCCCTTCTCTTGACCACCCACTTGGTCTCGGCACATCTTCCCTGTGGCTGCAGTCTGGCCACCGGGGAGCTGGGTCCGAGACGGACTGCGTTGCCCGGCGCTGTGAGCATCACGTCCGGTTTCTCTCTAAAGTCTCCGATTCTTTCCACATTTTGAATTAGGAAAAGCCACTCAGAAGGGGAGAGAAGAAACCCTCCTTCTGGCTTCCCTGGGGGGGGCCAGCTACCGGAAGTCCTTCCATCTATCTCCCTCCCATCCCGCCCCCTGCGAGTCCATCTCTTTCTCCTTATTCTCTTATTGCCATCTTTTTTTTTTTAAGACTTTATTTATTCATTTTAGACAGGAGAGAGAGAATGAGAGAGAGAGAGAGAGAGAGAAGGGAGGAGCAGGAAGCATCAACTCCCATATGTGCCCTGACCAGGCAAGCCCAGGGTTTTGAACCGGCGACCTCAGCATTCCAGGTCGACGCCCTATCCACTGCACCACCACAGGTCAGGCCCTTATTGCCATCTTTTGTGGTTATTTTCCCCAAAGACGAGAGTCTCTCCCACCCTCTCAGACTCCTCCGTGGCGTCCCATTCTCTACGGAAGGAAGACACACGTCTGTGCCTCACACTCAGGACCTCGGTCTTCACGCCCCACGACCAGCGATCTGTCCATGTCCCGTGCTGTCACTCCGCCCACCTGGGAGCCCAGCTGCCGTAGAGATACGCTACCTCACGCTACCTCACGCTACCACGACCTGCGTTGGTTTCTCCTTTCCCCGTGGAATGTCTTTCCTTCCGTGTTCTGACCCGTGGCCACTCCCAGGCTCGGTCCTGATGTGTCATGTCGCCCCTCTGACACCTCCCAGCTGGAACGACAGGCTCCACCCTTCTTCTCTGTCTCCGATGTGTCCCCGGGCACGGCACTGCCTCTTCCGGAAGCCGGCCCTTCGGATGACCCTGTCTTCCACGCTGAGCGCCAGCCCCACACGTCCCCACACATCACAGCGTCCCGGGAGGAATGTGCCGCCGTACCAAGTGTTCAGTGAGCATCTGAGAACGGGACATCCCAACCCACTTCCCCGCCGGGCTCGCGAGAACAGGCCTGGGGAAGTGAGCGGGCTTCGCAACATTTACGCAGATCTCTGCAGCAACAGTGGCAAAGCTCGGCTCGGGAAGTCACCTCAGGAAAAGTGGGGGTCACCACCGGTTTTCTGGGCTGTGCTCACAATCCCGCAGTCTTCCCAGCAGCTCACATCTCTCCTCTCCACGCACGTCATTACCACTCAAACATTCCTTTACTCTTCCTTGGTAAAGAGCTACATGCTAAATAATAAACACATGAATATTAGCAAGCTGATAAGATAGAGTCGTTTACAACAGTGGTCCGTGGGCCATTTGGTACCGGTCCGCAGAGAAAGAATAAATAACTTACATTATTTCCGTTTTATTTATATTTCAGTCTGAACGATGTTTTATTTTTAAAAAATGACCAGATTCCCTCTGTTCCATCTGTCTGAGACTCACTCTTGATGCCTGTCTCGGTCACGTGATACATTTATCCGTCCCACCCTAAAGGCAGGCCCATGAAAATATTTTCTGATATTAAACCGGTCCATGTCCCAAAAAAGGTTGGGGACCACTGGTTTACAAGATAGAATTGGGCCCTGGCCGGTTGGCTCAGTGGTAGAGCGTCGGCCTGGCGTGCGGAAGTCCCGGGTTCGATTCCCGGCCAGGGCACACAGGAGAGGCGCCCATCTGCTTCTCCACCCCTTCCCCTCTCCTTCCTCTCTGTCTCTCTCTTCCCCTCCCGCAGCCGAGGCTCCATTGGAGCAAAGATGGCCCGGGCGCTGGGGATGGCTCCTTGGCCTCTGCCCCAGGTGCTAGAGTGGCTCTGGTCGTGACAGAGTGACGCCCCGGATGGGCAGAGCATCGCCCCCTGGTGGGCGTGCCGGGTCGATCCCCGTCGGGCGCATGCGGGAGTCTGTCTGACTGTCTCCCCGTTTCCAGCTTCAGAAAAAAAAAAAAAAAAAAAAAAAAAAAAAAAAAGATAGCATTGTTTTTGTTGATTGACAGGAGTACTTTCCCAGCTTTAAAAAAGCCTGAGAATTCCTGATACGATGAAGGTCCCAAAGCTGCCGGCTGACTGGTCTGAATCCAGAAGTCGCTGTCTAGTCTTGTTAGGTCAGAACAAAAGGAAACAAAAGCAGACTGAGTCGGTCGGAGGGAAAACCAGGCAAGACAACGACCGTCTGCACCATCCTCCGACCCGGTGGGCAGGCGGGTGCTGGACAGACGTTTCGGCCAAGGAGCTGTGCAAACGTGGGGATAGAGGGTCGCCTCTGACCCCCCCCCACCCCCCACGGGTCACTTGGCTCCTTTGGGAACAGCGACACGTGACCGGTGAGTTCTCTGACCTCACGCATCATTCAGCACGTCCTCAGAGACATCCCAACCAACCTTCCTCCCCGGCTGTCCCGGGAACAGCCCCCCAGCCGAAATGCACCCACAGCAAAGACTCTGCTGCACACGCTTCCCACGCACACCCACCCCCACGCAGCCGAGTCCCCTCGCTGGCGGGCTGGCGTCCTGACCGCCAGCGGACTTCCCAGAGCCTCGGTCCACCGTGGCGTGCATCATCGTTGGGGCGATGTCCGTTCGAATTTCCTCATCTGGACGTCTCTTTAATTGTGATGTACGGCAGTCTCACGATCTGCCTGCTAAGAGGCGGCCCATCTGTTTTGCGTTAGGGTCAGCTGACCCCCTTGATTGCGAGGAGCCCCAGCGGTCGGCTGTAATCGGGTGCAGATGGGCCCCCACCCCACCGGACCCTCTGTCCGACCAGCGTCCCGATCACATAACCAGATGTGTGTGGGATACGAGCTCCCCTCGGCATGGTCTCCATGATGCAAATGACCAGGGCCGTTCTTTATTTTTAATTACTTTTGAACAAATTTGTCATCTGAAATCTAAACTATTCTGTTTAAAAAAAAAAAAAAAATTCAAGAATACCATTATATAACACCCCACACAATATGTGACAATATAGATGCAATTTCTTTTTCTTTAAAGTGTCACATGAATGTTGGTCAAGTAAAAGAAATGGAAGCCCAAAGCTTTAAAAAATATATAGAAAATAGGCCCTGGCTGGTTGGCTCAGTGGTAGAGCATTGGCCCGGCATGCGGGGGACCTGGGTTCGATTTCCGGCCAGGGCACATAGGAGAAGCGCCCATTTGCTTCTCCACCCCCCCCCCCCCCCCGCCTTCCTCTCTGTCTCTCTTCCCCTCCCACAGCTGAGGCTCCATTGGAACAAAGATGGCCCCGGGCGCTGGGGATGGCTCCTTGGCCTCTGCCCCAGGCGCTAGAGTGGCTCTGGTCGCGGCAAAGCGATGCCCCGGAGGGGCAGAGCATCACCCCCTGGTGGGCAGAGCCTCGCCTGTGGTGGGCGTGCCGGGTGAATCCCGGTCAGGCGCATGCGGGAGTCTGTCTGACTGTCTCTCCCCATTTCCAGCTTCAGAAAAATACAAAAAATATATATATATAGAAAATAAACAGATAGAAAAAGTCAAGATGACAGACAGCCAACAGTTGCCAATCACCGTAATACCTGACTATTTTGTATAAAAATATTTCTCTTGTGAGTCGAAATGTTGCGACAACGTAGCAACATTGGTCAATGTTCCATTGGCTCAATAGTTACGACCTCCTATCTCTCGCCGAGGTAAGCAGCACACAAGGAATTTGGATTGCACAAAGGCATACTGGGTCACCGTGTTCCAAATATGAAAATTTAATTTGTGAAAGGTGGTAGGAGTCTGTATCTAAAGGTCTGACACTGTCTATCAAATATCCAGATATTCGTGAATCTATTAAAGCCACTCCGCCGACAGATGTTTTTGACGCCCGATGCCTGCTTGCTGGGCGTAGGGCACGGGGAGATGGGGCCACAGAGGGGCACGTATCCGCCCGAATCTTGATGTCCGGGACACAATTTTAACTTCTCTCCTTGCCTCCCCAAGCGCAGCACCGCAGGTGTGAATCAGGAGAGACACAGCAGTCCGGGCAGTAGAATAATGAAACGCACCGTCTTCCGGGAGGCAGGAGAGTGAGCTGCCCGTCGGACTTAACGTAGGAGAGGGAGCGAGTCACAGGGAAAACACGTCACCCAATGTGTGATCCTGTCTACTTCTCCCGCGGGAGCTCCGCTTCCGAACTTCCCACGGTGACCCTGAGGCGTGCGCTGCAGAGAACGGGCAGCTCTGGGTGTGCTTCCCCCGTGCTGAGTACCTCACGCCGTCTCAGACACCCCGTCTTCCCTGGCACAAGCACAGGGGGCCGAGCAGGAAGCGTGCGCGCGCTTCTATGAAGTGTGATTTCAATACACGCACTGAGCAAGGAGAAGGACAGAGGGCAGGGGCTGGGACCTACTGACTTATTGCGGAAGGTAAGGAAATTATCTGTCCGCAGAAGTACGTGATGGAGGCATGGCGACCTTGGTAAGCAGCTGCAGGAGTGGATGGAGGTCGATGTCCCTCCTAAGTCGCTCTGTGCGCCCCGATTCAGCAGTCTAAAGGCACCGATGAGTGTGTGATTTTTACTAGTGTTTGACACTGGTCAGTCTTTTAATTGACCTGTACACAGTCACAGATTGGTGCCAGGGAGCGGGAAGTTTCAGGTCCTATCACAGCACTTGGAGAGGCTGAAAAGTAATATAAAATGACAGCTGGGACCCGGCGTTTGACGTCACCAAGTCCCCGGTCACCTTGGAGACCATCTGCAGCCTCCGGTCCTGCATGCTGCGTGCTGACAACAGCTCATGCACACCACACAGTCATCGGGCTCCCTCGCTGACCGGACAAGCAGCGCCCAGACCAGCGGTTCTCAACCTGTGGGTCACGACCCCGGCAGGGGGTCGCCTAAAGCCATCGGAAAATACATTAATGCCTATCAGGTATTTACATTCCGAATCATAACTGTAGCAAAATGACAGTTATGAAGTAGTAGCCACCAACATTATTTTTTGGTTTGGGGGTCACCGCAACGGGAGGAACTCTATTGCGGGGTCACGGCATTAGGAAGGTTGAGAACCCCTGGCCTAGACCGTGCCCAGGCGGGGGAAGAGGCCAACCTCACTCACGTGGTGGCATTGGGGCCGTGGGAGGTGACGAGGATGCTGAAGGCTGGGACAGGCCAGGGGGGTGTTTTCCTTGCACAGCCCACCCAGCACAGGGTCAGAAAGAACCCTTCCCTAGAGAACCGGGGCCGTGGACGCCGTCACCCTCTTCTTCAGAGGGTGAGCAAGCAGTCTGACCCTGGTTAGTAGAGTCACCGGGGGTTCAGGGGGGTCGATAGCTGAGCTCATCATCGAAAGGGTTCCAACAGGGTCTATGCTGTGCTTACACGCATGAACGTAGCCATGTGTCGGACATGCAACCAGCCTGCTGGCGGGAGCTGCTGTGTCAGTCAAGGGTACTGAGGACAGCAAGCCAGGAATGCCTACGTCTATGCACACACACACACACACACACACACACACACACTCATTGCATATGTATTCAAAATAACAATAGACAGTGTGTCCGTAAAGTCACGGTGCACTTTTGACCGGTCACAGGAAAGCAACAAAAGATGATAGAAATGTGAAATCTGCACCAAATCAAAGGAAAACTTTCCCAGTTTCATACCTATTCAGTGCAGTTCGATGTGCGCTCACGCACAGATTTTTTAGGGCTCCTTAGGTAGCTATCCCATATAGCCTCTACAGACTCGTCACTGACTGATGGATGGCCTACCAGAACGGGGTTTCTCCACCAAACTGCCGGTTTCCTTCAACTGCTTATCCCACCAAGTCATGTGATTCCCATGTGGTGGCGCTTCGTTATAAACGCGCCGATATTCACGTTGCACTTTGGTCACGGATTCGAATTGAGCAAGCCACAGAACACATTGAACTTTCCTCTGTACCGTCCACATCTCGACTGGCATGGCCGTGGGCTGCTCCGCTGTATACACGGTGTGACGTCATCATCTGCGCATGCGCACATGCTGTCACATCATCCTACAGAAACTGGGAGGGTTTTCCTTTTCTTTGGTGCAGATTTCATATTTCTATCATCTTTTGTTGCTTTCCTGTGACCGGTCAAAAGTGCACCCCGACTTTACAGACACACTGTATTATCCTTACACTCATTGTGCAAACGTCAGTTTCGGGCCGACAGTGTCTGCTGATTCTTTTTGTGGCCAGTTCTCCATGACTGACCCCTCTCCACAAAAGTCCAGCTTCAGAGCTGCTCGGACATCAGCCCCTCCAAAACCACTCTTCCCGTCGAGTGAAGCCCAGGTTTAAGATGCAAGTATCATTTCATAAGTAGTCGTTTTATGCCGGTCCTTTCGAGACGAGTTCCCCGAGGCTCATCGGACCTGGCTCATTTGAAATGCAAACTGACTCTTCAATGCTTTTTTATAGAAAAAGCGTGTTTTAATTTCTATTCCCTCCTCGAAATGGCCTACTTTTAAGACTCTAACGGCTTTGCAAATGCGGTTTCAACCATCATCCTGAGAGCGTCCCATTTTCACGGTACAGGCTGACGCTTGAACAGCAAATGATCTAATAATAACCTGAAAGGTTTCTTAGTAATCGACGGAAAATGTAAATGGTGGCGGATTTCAGCAAAAGTGCTTTTATGTCGTTTGGAGCAAGAGGCAGGACGACAATAAACCTTTAAATCCTTTACAGGGATGCCCTCGCTAGGGAGAGGAAAGCAGCCGCTATTTTGAATTTGATACAAAGTGTTTAAACCGGGATTCCATGAATTCTGGGGCTGGGGGTGGGGGTGTGGTGGGGGGGAGGGGAACTGGATGGGTTCCATAGGATTCAGGTGAGAGTATTTCCAGGCGAGAACGAGAGGCAAGTGGGGTCATAGCCCGTGACTTCTGGGCGATGTGACTTAGTGGGTGGGTAGAAACAGACTCCTAAAAATTGTTAATCAGCACATCATTCAAAACTGGCATTCTGGGGCAATACTGTCTTATACATGGTGTTGTTTTTTTTTTTTTGAAGCTGACCTGTATGAGAAATAATATATATCCGTGTGTGTGGATAAAGATGAGAGAGAGAGGGGGGAACAGAGACAGACAGACAGAGGGAGATTGCTTTCTTTCTACTTGTAATGAATAAGTGGCTGGCCCTGGCCGGTTGGCTCAGCGGTAGAGCGTTGGCCTGGCGTGCGGGGGACCCGGGTTCGATTCCCGGCCAGGGCACACAGGAGAGGCGCCCATTTGCTTCTCCACCCCCCTCCCCCTCCTTCCTCTCTGTCTCTCTCTTCCCCTCCTGCAGCTAAGGCTCCATTGGAACAAAGATGGCCCGGGCACTGGGGATGGCTCCTTGGCCTCTGCCCCAGGTGCTAGAGTGGCTCTGGTCGTGGCAGAGCGATGCCCCGGAGGGGCAGAGCATCGCCCCCTGGTGGGCAGAGCGTCGCCCCTGGTGGGTGTGCCGGGTGGATCCCAGTCGGGCGCATGCGGGGAGTCTGTCTGACTGTCTCTCCCCGTTTCCAGCTTCAGAAAAAAATAAAATAAAATAAGCGGCTAACAATTGCACCCATTCTATTCTGCAAATTACACCCGCCCCCCCAAAGTAACAAAACGGCATGCCTCCCTCGTGGTAGCCTTTGACGGCGACCGAAACGGTGCAGAACAGAAGATGACAGCAGCTGTCCGGCATAAAAGTACAAAGCCACGGTCGCAGAAAGGGGCAAGAAGTCCTCCGTGCGGAGGCGTGAAGGGCTCTAGAAACTACCATCCCTTCTGCACGGGGGGTTGGTGAATCCGGTGCCCGGCGCCCAGGACCTCAGGATTCTAGTCACAATATTTCCAGTCCGCACAAGGACACGTGTGTCGTTGAACCACGCCCACGGGGAAACGCCACACTGCTGGGTTCCCCGCGCGTCACTGGGGGGCGTGCCTCACTGTGGGAGGGGGGGGGCACCCCACGCCTGTTTTCCCAGGATTTAAACCTGTTCCTTCCAGGGCACCCCAGCGGAACCGAATTCGCGCTGGAGAAAGCCACGAAAGGGGTCCTGATTGAAAGCTGTCCCTTCTCCACATGAAACGGACCAAGTGTGACCAGGAAGGGCTTGCTCTGCTCCGGCCTGAGCGCACGCAGCCCGGTTACTATGGCCACCTAACATATCGCGATGTTTGCGTATGGCAGCGGGCGGATTTTCTGAAGGTTTTATCCTCTTTTTTTTGTTTTTTTCTTTTTGCAGAGCTGACCTCTCTGGTGACAGCGCACAGGAAGCCCGGGGTGGGGGTGCCGGGGGGTGGGGGGATGGGAGGGTGCCCCCGCAGGCTCTCACCTTTGTACAGCGTCTTGGGCACCTGGCAGGTGTGCCCGCACCCGTTGGAGCAGCACTTCTTGACCCCGGAGCACTCGCCGTCCCGCGCGCAGCTCTCCACGCAGGCGGCCGCGAAGCCGCTGGCTCTCTCGGGGGCGGGGCAGTCTCCCTGCTTGACGGACAGCACGTAGCGCAGGAACTCGCAGCTGGTCAGGCACTCGTAGTTCTTCTTGGGGAACAGGGGCTGAGGGGGGAAAGAAACAGAGCCGGGTCCGTTCAGGACGGCCCACCGCAGGGGTCGGGAACCTACGGCTCGCCAGCCAGATGCGGCTCTTTGGATGGCTGCCTCTGGCTCGCAGACAGATCTTTAATAAAAATAATAATAATAATAATGTTAAAAAGATAAAACATTCTCATGTATTATAATTCATTCATCTCCTACCGCTCACGTTCATGGTGGCGGGTGGCTGGAGCCAATCACAGCTGTCCTCCGGGACAACACCACATTTTTACTGGATAATGCGTCATGTACATGGGTCGTTGTATGGCTCTCACGGAATGACATTTTAAAATATGTGGCATTCGCCTGACCAGGCGGTGGCGCAGTAGATAGAGTGTCGGACTGGGATGCAGAGGACCCAGGTTCGAGACCCTGGGCTCGCCAACTTGAGCACGGGCTCATCTGGTTTGAGTGAAAGCTCACCAGCTTGAATCCAAGGTCACTGGCTCCAGAAGGGGTTACTCGGTCTGCTGAAGGCCCACGGTCAAGGCACATATGAGAAAGCAATCAATGAACAACTAAGGTGTTGCAACACGCAACGAAAAACTAACAATTGATGCTTCTCATCTCTCTCCATTCCTGTCTGTCTGTCCCTGTCTATCCCTCTCTCTGACTCACTCTCTGTCTCTGTAAAAATAAAAAAAATAAAAAATGTGGCATTCATGGCTCTCTCAGCCAAAAAGGTTCCCGACCCCTGGCCCATGGGGTCCGGTGTCCCGGGCATGGGGCAGGCAGGGCGAAGCTCTTTCTCTGTCAACATGCCCCTCGAATGGTTTGCAAAATAAACATACCTGCTCCCTGTTTCCACTAAAGAAGGGACATTCTCTGCCAGTTTCCTAAAGGACTATGACTTGCGAGTTATAACTTTACATGCAACAGGTTCCTGTCATTTATACGCACACACATTCACAGCTTGTTACATTTCTGTGACTTCATAGGAGTTGTCAGATAACTAAAAGTCATAAAAGACGTGTCACACCTGGTAATACCTCCTACTACCTGTGTAACACCTGGCAACACCTGCCCGCGGCCCGCCTACTGCTCTCAGTGATGACGTCGGGTGGGTCTCTAGCATCTGGAAACACCTGGCAACACCTGCCCGCGGCCCGCCTGCTGCTCTCAGTGATGACGTCGGGTGGCTCTCTAGCATCTGGGGACAGCTGGTAGTACCTGCCCGCGGCCCGCCTGCTGCTCTCAGTGATGACGTCGGGTGGCTCTCTAGCATCTGGGGACAGCTGGTAGTACCTGCCCGCGGCCCGCCTACTGCTCTCAGTGATGACGTCATGTGGGTCCCTAGCATCTGGGGACACCTGCCTGCGGCCCGCCTACTGCTCTCAGTGATGACGTCGGGTAGCTCTCTAGCATCTGGGGACAGCTGCCCGCAGCCTGCAGCCTGCCTGCTGCTCTCAGTGATGACGTCGGGTGGCTCTCTAGCATCTGGGGACAGCTGGTAGTACCTGCCCGCGGCCCGCCTGCTGCTCTCAGTGATGACGTCGTGTGGCTCTCTAGCATCTGGGGACAGCTGGTAGTACCTGCCCACGGCCCGCCTGCTGCTCTCAGTGATGACGTCGTGTGGCTCTCTAGCATCTGGGGACAGCTGGTAGTACCTGCCCGCGGCCCGCCTGCTGCTCTCAGTGATGACGTCGGGTGGCTCTCTAGCATCTGGGGACAGCTGGTAGTACCTGCCCGCGGCCCGCCTGCTGCTCTCAGTGATGACGTCGGGTGGCTCTCTAGCATCTGGGGACAGCTGGTAGTACCTGCCCGCGGCCCGCCTGCTGCTCTCAGTGATGACGTCGTGTGGCTCCCTAGCATCTGGGGACACCTGCCCGTGGCCTGCCTACTGCTCTCAGTGATGACGTCGGGTGGCTCTCTAGCATCTGGGGACAGCTGGCAGTACCTGCCCGCGGCCTGCCTACTGCTCTCAGTGATGACATCGTGTGGCTCTCTAGCATCTGGGGACAGCTGGCAGTACCTGCCCTCGGCCCGCCTACTGCTCTCAGTGATGACGTCGGGTGGCTCTCTAGCATCTGGGGACAGCTGGTAGTACCTGCCCGCGGCCCGCCTGCTGCTCTCAATGATGACGTCGTGTGGCTCCCTAGCATCTGGGGACACCTGCCCGTGGCCTGCCTACTGCTCCCTGATGACGTCGGGTGGCTCTCTAGCATCTGGGGACAGCTGGTAGAACCTGCCAGCGCACTGCGTACCCCTCCTCTCTGACAATGGAGTAGGTGACCCTCCACTCAGGTAACACCTAGGGCACCTGGCAGGAGGCAGGCCCGTGAATGTCTCAGACCCTTATATCCCATCGTAGTAGAGAAAGAATAACTAAAATAAGAAAAATAAAAACCACACCATTATCAAAGTTCCTGGTTTGGGAGGTGGGGAGAAGAGAAAATAAGAAATGTCACTATCTTTTTTTTTTTTTTTCCAAAATGAGGGTGAATTATAGCTTCTTATTTGTCACGTTGATGTGGACCGGAAATGCCACAGGGAATTCACAACATAAGGACGTCAGCGAGGACAGAGCCCGGTGACCCCGGGGAACCCCAATCCCAGTGCAAACCGTCCTCCTGTGCCTCTCCCAACTCTTTCTCCAAACCATGCTGAACTCACATCACACAGGTATAAAGATGGTCACTGTCATGTGGTGTGTATTTTACCACAAATTTCTTTCCAAATTATGCAAGAGCGAGAACTGTCTACATTCCACACTGACGTGTGCAGCATCAAACAGTACTGACAGCTGCCGCAGTCCTTATGATCACGAGGAAGTTAACGTGCATCACGGCTTCAAGGCCCAAAGACAAGTAAGCCCCAGAGAAGGACTTTGTACTCTTAGATTCAAAGAGGAAAACGATGTAGAAAAGCTACCTAGAGAAACTGTCATCCCAAGGTTTGGATTAGAATGGTGGATGGATGTCAACTAGAATGGGTTGTTAATAATCATGTACAAGATTTGAAAGTCGTGCAGTTAAAACAGCGTCTCCAGCCCTGGCCGGTTGGCTCAGTGGTAGAGCGTCCGCCTGGCGTGTGGAAGTCCCGGGTTCGATTCCTGGCCAGGGCACACAGGAGAAGCACCCATCTGCTTCTCCACCCTCCCCCTCTCCTTCCTCTCTGTCTCTCTCTTCCCCTCCCACAGCCGAGGCTCCATTGCAGCAAAAGATGGCCCGGGCGCTGGGGATGGCTCCTTGGCCTCTGCCCCAGGCGCTAGAGTGGCTCTGGTCGCAACAGAGCGACGCCCCGGAGGGACAGAGCATCGCCCCCTGGTGGGCGTGCCGGGTGGATCCCGGTCGGGCACATGCGGGAGTCTGACTGCCTCCCCATTTCCAGCTTTGGAAAAATACAAAAAAAAACCCCAAAACCCAAAAAAAACAAAAACAAAAAAAACAGCATCTCCGCTTCAGAACCTTCCAGGTAACACGTAAGAAGAAACTCCATGGTTTCAGTCTTGGATTAACGTAAATTCGCAGCTACCTAATTAAAAAGAAAAAAAAAAAAAAACTTTCATAGCCATTGAAAACACCGTCATTTCCGAAGGCATTCCTCTCTCTTGCTCAATGGCACGCACGGTTTCGTGTTTGTTAGTTTTGGAAGTTCTAAATTCGGGTCCAAACCTAAGTCAGCAATCAGAGCGGTCTGAGCCAGTTACGGAGCGTTTCCTGGCCTTTCTCTTTTCGACAAATTCTGTGCATTTTGGGTATCGAAAGAAAAGACTCGGTTACCAAAACTGTTGGCCTCGGACACGCGGCTGAGATTTCCAAGTAAATTATTTTATCCGCTCTGGCTTGCTGACTTGGAAACCTCCGTGATCTAGTTTGCAACAGGGTGTGATGCCAACGGCTCAGTTGACAACTTCTTCTCAGAAGACAGGCCATGTATGAGTCCAGCACCAGCTACCTTTACGGGCTCTCTGTTTGCGTTATTCTAATGACATCTGTATACGCCGACCCCCTGCACCCTTGAACTGAGAGGCAGAGAAGGTCTCTCCTCATCTTAGTAACTCTCTTACCGAGCTCCCCGCCCGACTTAAAAACAAACACATGGAAACTGACTCAGAAAGATCTGCAACATTTGTTGCAGAAGAAATAGTTTTTCCAGGAGCGCAGAAGAATGATCGACAGTCCTTAGCACCATAATTTACATCTCCCAGTCGATCGGAGAGTAGTTCTGTGTGTTTGTTTATCCAACACTTTTCTTTTGGGACATGGATTCAAAAATGTGATTTTGGCCCTGGCCGCTTGGCTCAGCGGTCGGCCTGGCGTGCGGGGGATCCGAGTTCGATTCCCGGCCAGGGCACACAGGAGAAGCGCCCATCTGCTTCTCCACCCCTCCCCCTCTCCTTCCTCTCTGTCTCTCTCTTCCCCTCCCGCAGCCAAGGCTCCATTGGAGCAAAGATGGCCCGGGCGCTGGGGATGGCTCCTTGGCCTCTGCTTAGGCGCTAGACTGGCTCTGGTCACAACAGAGCGACGCCCTGGATGGGCAGAGCATCACCCCCTGGTGGGCATGCCGGGTGGATCCCGGTCGGGCGCATGCGGGAGTCTGTCTGACTGCCTCCCGTTTCCAACTTCAGAAAAAAAATACAAAAAAAAAAAAAATGTTTTTAAATGTGATTTTTTTTTTTTTTTGGCCATTATTTTGAGGACCACAGAAAGAAATATGGAAACAAAAGAAGTTCATCTTTGCAATGGAACTTTCTGGAGTGGTACATGAGCTTGAACTAACGGTGAGAAAAGCATTATGAATAGCACATGAGCTCTGCACACACACCACCGTGTGGAGCTGGCCCAGGAGAGGTATTCAGGAAGAGCAGTCTAATTGCTGTCTCCTTTGCCCCCCACGGCTACGAGTTTACTGTCTGACATTCCTAAACTCCTCTGTTGTTCTGAGAAAACATTATGCAATCCAACGACAGAGAATTGGCTCTGATTCGTCCGCGTTATGACTCCACACAAGCTTCCAACCCGCTGTTGCCACGTTCAACACTAAAATCAGCACAGAGCGAACTAGACCCTGTTGGAATTTATAAGAAAATAGAATCGTCTACGCTTTTCGACTCAGCACAGCCATCTTACAGAGGAGTGCTCCTTAGCCGCCCCGTTGCTTGTCTCTCCTGAAGGGCAATTCCGATGCTTCCTACAATTATCTCGGGCAATTACCCCCTGAGTTAGGTTGAAGAAATCTGAGCGGTGTGCATGTAATTGGACAACACATGGTCTCTGCACACAGGTCTCTCCCGGTGCCTCTAATCACAGCTCAGCGAGCATTCACCAGTTCCCTGGAAGAAGGAGAAGGACCAACAGGCATGCGGGTCACAGAAAGTGAGGCGTGAATAGTGATTCTCTAGACACAAAGAAACATTGTAAAGCGGCCCCCTGGTAGCCCGTTGGAAACGCTGTGAGTGCCAAGGTCATCTGGGCGTCCGAAAACAAACTCGGGACCAGGAAGCCTGTACTCTTTCCCGCAACAGTGCAAGGTCACTGCAGTACAAGGTCATGCATTACTCGTAGACGTCTCAAGGGGGGTGTGGACGTGTTGGGAAAGGTAGGAGCTACTGAAATCATTATGGAGTGTAATCCACATCCACCTTGTGCAAACAGACACGTGCACGGCAACACCGGTTGTGTGTGTGCAGAGTGTTAACTTTCTTGTTTATATCATCACATCCAGCCGGCTGAGGCAAATTATTAGTTATAAAATTAGTGTAACTACCATTCCATTAGAAAACTATTCAGAGGAGAGAGCATCAGCCTGGGACACTGAAGACCCAGGTTTGAAACCCTGCGGTCACCGGCTTGAGTGCAGGCTCACCAGCTTGAGCACAGGGTTGCCGGTTTGGGCGTGGTATCACTGACGTGACCCCTATGGTCGCTGGCTTGAGCCAAGGTCACGGGCTTGAAGCTCAAAGTTGCTGGCTTGAGCCCAAGGTCGTTGGATTGACCAAGGTGGTCACTCGCTCGGCTGAAGACCCCTCCACCCCAGTCAAGGCACAGACAAGAAAGCAATCAATGAACAACTAAGGTGCTGCAACTATGAGTTGATGCTTCTCATCTCTCTCCCTTCCTCTCTGTATGTCTGTCTCCCTCTCTCTCTAAAAATAATAACAGCAATAATAATAATTTTAGAAAAACCAGCAGTGAGCTTGCCTGGTCAAGGCACATATGGGAGTTGATGCTTCCAGCTCCTCCCTCCCTTCTCTCTCTCTGTCTCTCCTCTCTCTCTCTCTGTCTCTTCCAGAAAAGAAAAACCAGTAGAAGGTAGAAGGAAGGACTGGTGGAAGAAACACGTGAATGTGACTTTGAACTTAATTTTAGGACATCAGTCAATAATAAAACAAATAAGGGATTTTAAAAAATAATTATTTCAACCTCATCATGTTTTTCAAAACATTTTTTCCCTGTAAAATTTGGGTGTTTCTTTCTTGTCTGTGACATTCACATCAGGTTAAGCTTTTTTTTTTTTTTTTTTGTATTTTTCTGAAGCTGGAAACGG
This sequence comes from Saccopteryx leptura, assembly GCF_036850995.1. Classification (NCBI taxonomy): domain Eukaryota; kingdom Metazoa; phylum Chordata; class Mammalia; order Chiroptera; family Emballonuridae; genus Saccopteryx; species Saccopteryx leptura. Next base: position 1,926,606 of record NW_027095700.1, read on the forward strand.
GGAGAGACAGTCAGACAGACTCCCGCATGCGCCCGACCAGGATCCACCCGGCACGCCCACCAGGGGCGATGCTCTGCCCACCAGGGGGCGATGCTCTGCCCCTCCGGGGCGTTGCTCTGTCGTGACCAGAGCCACTCTAGCGCCTGGGGCAGAGGCCAAGGAGCCATCCCCAGCGCCCGGGCCATCTGTGCTCCAATGGAGCCTTGGCTGCAGGAGGGGAAGAGAGAGACAGAGAGGAAGGGGGGGGTGGAGAAGCAAATGGGCGCTTCTCCTATGTGCCCTGGCCGGGAATCGAACCCAGGTCCCCCGCACGCCAGGCCGACGCTCTACCACTGAGCCAACCGGCCAGGGCCCAGGTTAAGCTTTAAGCGTGACTGAAACCCAGGTTGCATAGCCCGATGTCTGCCCCTTGGTCCCGTATCAGGGCCCCCGCAGGACATCACCCAGTTCAGTCATTTGCTACGAGGACTCCCAGCACGGAACAGACAGCCGTACGCGTGTCTGTGACTTCCTACGGCGAAAAGGTGCGAGGGAACATCAGAGGGACATGGGGGGGGGGGTGTCCTAGGCAAAGCAGGCGCAGCTTGCTCCAAGAGCCGTCTCCTGGTGCCGTGAGACGTGAGAACCCTTGTGACACACGGCCACCCAGAGGGGTTCAGGAGGGACGCAGCGGCCGTGTTCTCCCTGGGGGGCTGCTCGCGTCAGCACCTCCTGCCTCCCACGTCCCACACCCCCACACTCCCAGAGGAAGACAGGTGTTCACCGTGAACTGCCCCGGGAGAACCACCAGCCCTCCGATTGGTTAGGGGATGCGGGGACCCTCCTGGAATCTAAGCTCCCGGAAGCCAGCCGGGGGCCAGGCCTGGGCGTGGAATTTCTAAGGGGAGCAGCTTCAGGTGGGCCGTGGTAGCCCTCACGCACAGGTAGCCCTGCCCGTTCTGGACCCAGAACTTGAAGTAATGGTTTGCTTTCATACTACTGAGCAGCTTGTTCAACTATTTTTTTTTTTTTTTTCTGAAGCTGGAAACAGGGAGAGACAGTCAGACAGTCTCCCGCATGCTCCCGACAGGGATCCACCCGGCACGCCCACCAGGGGCGACGCTCTGCCCACCAGGGGGCGATGCTCTGCCCATCCTGGGCGTCGCCATGTTGCGACCAGAGCCACTCTAGCGCCTGAGGCAGAGGCCACAGAGCCATCCCCAGCGCCCAGGCCATCATTGCTCCAATGGAGCCTTGGCTGCAGGAGGGGAAGAGAGAGACAGAGAGGAAGGAGGGGGGAGGGGTGGAGAAGCAAATGGGCACTTCTCCTGTGTGCCCTGGCCGGGAATCGAACCCAGGTCCCCCGCACGCTAGGCCAACGCTCTACTGCTGAGCCAACCGGCCAGGGCAACAATTTTTTTTTTAATGAAGTGAGACGCAGGGAAGCGGAGAGACAGACTCCCACATGTGACCTGACCAGGATCCACCCGGCACGCCCACCAGGGGGTGATGCTCTGCCCATCTGGGGCGTTGCTCTGTTGCAACTGGAGCCACTCTAGCACCTGAGGCAGAGGCCATGGAGCCACCGTTAGCATCCGGGGCCAACTTGATCCAATGGAGCCATGGCTGCAGCAGGGGAAGAGAGAGACAGAGAGGAAGGAGAGGGGGAGGGGTGGAGAAGCAGATGGGCGCTTCTCCTGTGTGCCCTGGATGGGAATCGTACCTGGGACTTCCACATGCTGGGCCAACGTTCTATGACTGAGCAACTGGCCAGGGCCTAATTTACTTAAATTTTTTTGATGTGCATGTTTCATCCTTATAAAAAAAAATAATAAAAGCGCTATGCTGTTTTTCTTTTAATCCTCAGTTTTATCTTTCAAAGAAAGCATCTAAATCCTAAGTCTGCCTAAAGTAGGAAAAAGAATTCTCAATTCAGATGTTTCTAACTCAGGCCTGAGAAATGCAATTATAATGTGTTTGGGAATTCAGCGACACATGCTAATTTATTAGGCGTGATTACAGTTACTCTGGTTCCCCGGGCGAAGTGTAGACCCTGGCCGTGAAGAATATAAGAAATAGGAGAAAGTCAGAAACATAACTATCAGGAAGTCACTTTGCTTGCTAGGAGGACACATGTCTTTTGTTAAATCTGTCATCTTCACCTCCACTTATCTCAGCTTTTCTGTTTCTTCTGAAAGCAAACGTATCACCTCGTTTGGGGGCCTCTAAGGTCGGGGTTTCCGCTGGGAGCCACGGTCACTTGTCAGAGCCATTTCCACCCTTTTTTTTTTTTTTATTCATTTTAGAGAGGAGAGAGAGTTAGAGTGAGAGAGAGAGAGAGAGAGAGAAAGAGAGAGAGAAAGGAGGGAGAAGCAGGAAGCATCAACTCCCATATGTGCCTTGACCAGGCAAGCCCAGGGTTTTGAACCGGTGACCTCAGCATTCCAGGTCAACGCTTTATCCACTGCGCCACCACAGGTCAGGCCCTTTTTTTTTTTTTTTTTCCTGAAGCTGGAAATGGGGAGAGACAGTCAGACTGACTCCCACATGCGCCCAACCGGGATCCACCCGGCATGCCCACCAGGGGGCGACGCTCTGCCCCTCCGGGGCTTCGCTCTGCCGCGACCAGAGCCACTCTAGCACCTGGGGCAGAGGCCAAGGAGCCATCCCCAGCGCCCGGGCCATCTTTGCTCCAATGGAGCCTTGGCTGTGGGAGGGGAAGAGAGAGACAGAGAGGAAGGAGGGGGGGGGGGTGGAGAAGCAGATGGACGCTTCTCCTGTGTGCCCTGGCTGGGAATCGAACCGGGGTCCCCCGCACGCCAGGCCGACGCTCTACCGCTGAGCCAACCGGCCAGGGCACACCCTTTTATTTTCAGTCATTACCAGCCATTGTGTATTTTATCTCTATCAGAAAAGCAATCCCAAGCACTTCATAGAGTTAGTAGCCAACGCAATGAGAGCACGTGGTGGGGAACCCCGGTGAAAGAGGGGTGCTACGTGAGGGGTGACCGCTGGTCCCGTAGGACTGACCTCTTTTCTGCTGGACGTGCAGTTGTGTGCCGGCTCCCAGTCAACCAGGGTCTGCGTTTTGGCCACCGCACCGCCTGCCCCGTGCGTACAACAGCCCACACAGAGCTGTCTGGGGTCATGCCGGGAGCCAGCGTTGTCCTCTGCGGAAGCGTGAGTCTCCCCATGGCTGCACTGAAGTCCATTCATCCCTGGGGATCTGGGCTTTTTACCCGGAGTGCCTCCAACTTCATTCCCACTCCTGGGCAAGAGCCACGGCGCCCTTGGCCCACAAGCGTGTTCAAGTCTTCCCAAAGTAAAAGGACGCAAAAATCGCTTCCTCACAGCCAAAGCCCTTCTGACATACCCCTTCTCTGCCTTCGTCCGCATGCGGGCGATCAGACAAGGAACGAGAACTTTCTAGAAAGACCTGGGTGTATCCGGTTGCTCCCTTACATTTTGTGTATGATCTCCGACTCCTCCATACAGACCCTTTGACCCAGAGATCAGCTCACCTCCTGAGTACAAGGTTCACGGGACCCTCTAAGTCCAGACCTTGCTGACCTATCACAGAATTCCAACGTGGGGACCCTGCCCTCGTCTTCATGAGAAACATGGCTAACAACCACCTCGTGTGTGTTATCTTCAGACACTGGTCAAGTAACTTACAGACATGTTTTCTTTTTATATATATTGTTTTACCCAAATTTGATGGTTTTGCAATGTCCATAATACAGTGTGTCCGTCAAGTCATGGTGCACTTTTGACAGGTCACAGGAAAGCAACAAAAGATGACAGAAATGCAAAATCTGCACCAAATGAAAGGAAAACTCTCCCAGTTTCATACCTATTCAGCGCAGTTCGATGTGGGCTCACGCACAAATTTTTTAGGGCTCCTTAGGTAGCTATCCCGTATAGCCTCTACAGACTCGTCACTGACTGATGGCCTACCAGAATGGGGTTTCTCCACCAAACTGCCGGTTTCCTTCAACTGCTTATCCCACCGAGTCATGTTATTCCTATGTGGTGGCGCTTCTTTATCAACGTGCCGATATTCACGTTGCACTTTGGTCATGGATTCAAATTCAGCAAGCCACAGAACACACTGAACTTTCCTCTGTACCGTCCACATCTCGACTGGCATGGCCGTGGGCTGCTCCGCTGTATACACGGTGTGATGTCATCATCTGCGCACGCGCACATGCTGCCACATCATCCTACAGAAACTGGGAGGGTTTTCCTTTTCTTTGGTGCAGATTTCACATTTCTATCGTCTTTTGTTGCTTTCTTGTGACCAGTCAAAAGTGCACCATGACTTTACGGACACACTGTATATCCACAAACTCTTTTCAGATAAGACAGGTCTTTTAATCCTTCCGTTTCGGCCTCTTATACATTTTCAAAACTCATCAATTGTTCTTCTGTTGAGTCCCATATCATACTATGCTCTGTAATTGTCACATAAAAAGTCAATGAAAATTGAGCCTCACTATTTAAAAAAAAAAGGTACGTTCTAACTGGTCAATAAATTACCGCACAACCTTAAAAAGTCACTTTATAGTCTTGATAGGTTCAGGAACTACATTCTCCGAAACTATAAAATTTGATGTAATGATATAAAATTTGCTATAGTGAGAATCATTTCCTCTCAAAGATGACTGGTAAGGGAAATGTAACAATTATAAAAACTCACAGGCACTCCTTGAAACGTTTCGATTCCGTTACGCCCAATAAATCCCAATTTGAAAAGAATCCGTGCAGGGAGCCTGCCCTCTGCACCGCGGCCCGAGGGGCGCTTTTCAGCAAGGCCGAGCTCGTGTTCATGGTCATACGGACCCTGCGAGCGGTCGGGGATAAATAATGCCATGACTCATTGCGTGATGTCTGTCTCCGTGAGTGACCAGCCCTGGAGCCTGGAGTGAGCCCCACTGAGTCACACCCAGGGGCAGTTCCCTCTGTGTGTCTGTGTGTGTCTGTGTGTCTGTGTGTGTGTATCTATGTGTGTGTGTGTGTGTGTATCTATGTGTGTCTGTGTGTGTGTCTATGTGTGTCTGTGTGTGTCTTTGTGTGTGTCTATGTGTGTCTGTGTGTGTCTGTGTGTGTGTCTGTGTGTCTGTGTGTGTGTCTATGTGTGTCTGTGTGTGTCTTTGTGTGTGTCTATGTGTGTCTGTGTGTGTGTCTGTGTGTGTGTCTCTGTGTGTCTGTGTGTGTGTCTATGTGCGTCTGTGTGTGTCTGCGTGTGGTGTGTGTCTGTGTGTGTGTCTGTGTGTGTGTCTGTGTGTGTGTCTATGTGTGTCTGTGTGTGTCTCTGTGTATGTCTGTGTGTGTCTGTGTGTGTCTGTGTGTCTCTGTGTGTGTCTATGTGTCTGTGTGTGTGTCTATGTGTGTGTCTCTGTGTGTCTGTGTGTGTGTCTATGTGCGTCTGTGTGTGTCTGCGTGTGGTGTGTGTGTGTCTGTGTGTGTCTGCGTGTGGTGTGTGTCTGTGTGTGTCTGTGTGTGTGTCTATGTGTGTCTGTGTGTGTCTTTGTGTGTGTCTATGTGTGTGTGTGTCTGTGTGTGTCTGTGTGTGTCTATGTGCGTCTGTGTGTGTCTGCGTGTGGTGTGTGTGTGTCTGTGTGTGTCTGTGTGTCTGTGTGTGTCTATGTGTGTCTATGTGTCTGTGTGTGTGTCTATGTGCATCTGTGTGTGTCTGTGTGTGTGTCTGTGTGTGTCTATGTGTGTCTGTGTGTGTCTCTGTGTATGTCTGTGTGTGTCTGTGTGTCTCTGTGTGTGTGTATGTGTCTGTGTGTGTGTCTATGTGTGTGTCTCTGTGTGTCTGTGTGTGTCTGTGTGTCTGTGTGTGTCTATGTGTGTCTATGTGTCTGTGTGTGTGTCTATGTGCATCTGTGTGTGTCTGTGTGTATGTCTGTGTGTGTCTGTGTGTGTGTCTATGTGTGTCTGTGTGTGTCTCTGTGTATGTCTGTGTGTGTCTGTGTGTCTCTGTGTGTGTGTCTATGTGTCTGTGTGTGTGTCTATGTGCGTCTGTGTGTGTCTGCATGTGGTGTGTCTGTGTGTGTCTATGTGTGTCTATGTGTCTGTGTGTGTGTCTATGTGCATCTGTATGTGTCTGCGTGTGGTGTGTGTGTCTGTGTGTGTGTCTGTGTGTCTGTGTGTGTCTATGTGTGTCTGTGTGTGTCTGTGTGTGTCTCTGTGTATATGTCTGTGTGTGTGTCTATGTGTCTGTGTGTGTCTCTGTGTGTGTCTGTGTGTCTCTGTGTATGTGTCTGTGTGTGTGTCTGTGTGTGTCTGTGTGTGTCTGTGTGTGTGTGTCTGTGTGTGTGTGTCTGTGTGTGTGTCTGTGTGTGTGTCTGTCTGTGTGTGTTTGTTGGAAGTGAGGAGTGACTTGCTTCTCGTCAGTAGAATTAGCAAGGGGAAGTCTCTCCCGAGATTACGCTGTAATATAAGACTTGTTCTCAGCCTCCTAGGGGTCAAGGTCCTCCTGCTGGCCTTGGACGGGTACAGAGCCATGTGGGAGCAGCACATGAAGGGGCCACCTGGCCGGGGCCAGCGGGCAGCTCCTAGGGACTCACAGTGGACCCTGGCCAGCAGCCACCAAGAACACGGGGCCTTGGTCCTACAACCCAAGGAAATGGTTTCTGCCGACAACTGGAATGAGCTCAGAGGCAAGGCTCTCCTGCCGTCCGGACCCCAGAGAGAAGGCCGCCCAGTGAACACCTTGAGTACAACACTGATACACCCCGAGGCCAGAAGTCCCGACCCACAGGAACGGTGAGCCAGCAAACGTGGGCGCTTTGAAGCCTCTACGTTTGGGGATAACCTGGTATGCAGAAAGAGAAAACCAGCATTAGGGCACTTGCGGTTTCATGCCAGGGAAGCCCACGGGGCTGGAAAGCTTGGGTTGGGTCAAACCACTTTGGAACAGCGGACGGGTAACAGGCACGGCAGCAAGTGTGATTGACGCTAATCTGCGTCATCCCCGCCATCTGGGCCGGGGCCGGGCCCGGGAGATATATGAGGTTCTTCCGTGTCTGGCTTCGCAGAGACTCCTTCGCGGGGCCGGGAGCGTCAGCGGCGGCCCCGTGGGCCACACACCTTTAAACGCGGCCAGTCCTACGCGGGACGTCCCTGTGACAGGGTTAGCTGGACACCACATTCCAGCCAGACCACAGAGAGAGGCGCAGAGGCGTGCCTGGAGCAGATAAAACTGAGGGAGGAGCCCTGGCCAGTTGGCTCAGTGGTAGAGTGTCAGCCTGGCGTGCAGAGGTCCCAGGTTCGATTCCCAGCCAGGGCACACAGGAGAGGCGCCCATCTGCCTCTCTACCCCTCCCCCTCTCCTTCCTCTCTGTCTCTCTCTTCCCCTCCCGCAGCCGAGGCTCCATTGGAGCAAAGATGGCCCGGGCGCTGGGGATGGCTCCTTGGCCTCTGCCCCAAGCGCTAGAGTGGCTCTGGTCACAGCAGAGTGACGCCCTGGAGGGGCAGAGCATCGCCCCCTGGTGGGCGTGCCGGGTCGATCCCGGTCGGGCGCATGCAGGAGTCTGTCTGACTGTCTCTCCCCGTTTCTGGCTTCAGAAAAATACAAAAAAAAAAAAAAAAAACTAAGGGAGGCAGGTCACACCCTGACCGTGTTAGTGATGGTGACACACTGTCATGCCACGTTTCCAAAGCCACGCCAAACACTTTCTGGGGTTGCCACGCAACGCTGCGTCCCCCGGCCACATTCCGGGTGACATCCGGCCACCGTAGCCCTTGGTCCCAGAGGAAACATGGCGGAAACCTCTTGGCCGGGTATCTCTACCCGGAGTGGGCGAGCCATGTGACTCCGTGAGCCCCCGTTTCCCAGGCCTCCCGGCCACACCGTCCCCCCTCTGGGGGCCACCTCTGCTCCTCGCCTGCCTCCTTGTCCACCGGGAAGGAAGGGCCAACGGCATCGTGACCGTGGAGGGGTCTGATCGACATGACATGGATGACGCTGGTACACCGAGCCCACAGTCAGGCTCTCAGAGTGGCGTCTGCTGCTTCCCAGGCGGACGCGGGCCGCAGGCTCTCAGAGGGACAGCCAGACCACTATGTCTCTGTGCAGGGGCTGGGCAGGGTCCCCGCCCTGGGAGGGTCCCCGCCCAGCCCCCGCTCCCAGGCCTGGGAGGGCCCCCGCCCAGCTCCTGCCCAGCCCCCACTCCCCTTCAGAGAGGCCCCCTAACTGCACTTCGTTCTGAAATGCAGGGCATGTGGGCTGCCTGCCCAGTGACTCTCAGGGCGGTGTCTTTGACAGCCACCGTGGGCTCGTTCAGAGAGCCGTCGTGGCCTTGGCGATGCTCACTCCTCGGAGAGGCCGGCGTGCAGGCCAGCGGGCAGCAGCCCCCTGCGTGCCCCTCACTCAGCAGGGGCTCGGTGGCCGGCCCTGGGTCCCCGGTTCCCCCCGGGAGACAGCAGGGACGCAGCTGTCTGCTCCCGCCCGATGGATGCTTTCAGACAGAGGTCATGCGGGACAAGACCGCCCTTTCGTGTCTAACTGGGAACACGGGGGACGTCAGGTGTCCCCCCCCCAAAAAAAACAAAACACACAGTTAACTTCTGCCCTGAAGATGAAAACATGTGAGAAACCGTGCCACGTGGGTGACGTCACCCAAATGGCACGAAAACGTCACCTTCTCGCAGAGAATCACGCACGGAACAGGGGGTCGCAATAGTTCCCACCTCCAGAGAGCCCCTAGACGTCCCCTAGCATAGGTAATGCGTTTCTCTTTTTTGTTTGATTAGACAATAATGGAAGCAGTGGATGAGTAGGTTTTAAGCAGGTTTGATCATTTTCTTTCCCATGTGTATTTACACACACACACACACACACACACAGAGTGAGGACACTGAATGCCCCAGCTGTGGAACACAAGCACACCCCCTTGACAAGCTCAGGGTCAGACAGAGGCCGAGTGGCTGGTGCCCCCCCCCCCGGCCCCCCCACGGGACACCTCGCTGCCTTACCTCACAGAAGCTCTGACACCGCTCCCTCTGTGGGTCCCAGGGCGCCTTGCACGGTTCCAGGCACTGGGAGGGGACAATAAAAAATAAACCGTCACAGTCAGACACAAAGCCAAGACGACAGAAGTCCCCTGCGGCCCGTACTGTGCCGTGCTCACCTCTCCCAGCGGGGAGGGTCGGGGGTCATTTTAACTCTACAGTGTGAGTCTGAGCAGGAACATTATGGCAACCCTCCCCCCCACACACAAAAGTGTACATTTCAACACAATGCAATAGGAAGAGTTGCACGTGTCGAAAGAACAGCAGGACAACCGCTGATGTTCACTCTCAGGCAGGACATTTTGAATAAGAAACAGTTTTTATTCAGTAAGAAAGACTATTGAAAGGTTGTCATTAAATAGACACAATTTTCTTTCCCCATAAACTAACAAACACTAAGTTGCTTTTCTGTGGGCAACAGAGAGCTATTATTTGTACACGCTCCTGGAAGTGATGGAGTGAAGTTACAACGTATAAATACACACACACATTGTCCACGACTTACCAACAGAGAGCTATTATTTGTACAGTCTCCTGGAAGTGATAGAGTGAAGTTACAATGTATAGATACACACACACATACACTCACACACTCACATTGTCTTACCTCTTTAGCTCAGTGAACCCAACATCATGAATATTCATCCAGCTTAACCATTCCCATAAAATATATTGAACAAACCTGACAGGAGTTTCAGACTAGAGAATAAAGTTTGAAATATATATATATATATATAATATATATATATATTATATATATATATGCATTACTATTTGCATTTTAATGAACCAAAGATCATAGCTAAGATCCATTTTTCAATAACAATTCTACTAATAAATAATATTGTTAAATAAACAAAGTGTACATAGGTGTGTGTTACTATGGTTTATTTCCATATATGGTACTGTATATAATATTATATAGAGAGAACTATATAAATGAAATATATAGTAATAAATAGCCGACAGCAGGTAGGCCTCATAGTTGAAATGGAAATGTTATATTATAGTCATAGTAATGGAAATTTGGTTCTCAACATTATATTCTAATACAAGGTTTTTCTGGTAAAAATTAATAGTGACGTGGAGTTAAATGTGAGTCATCTAAATATCGGCACAGCCCTGGTCCCTGTAACCTCAGGATTGTCTAATCTACATGCTTTTTATTTCACTGCTGATAAATTTTCCCAATAGGACCAAATACCCAGTTACATTTCAGACGTGTATAATGTGGGGTTCAGGATACATACTCATAGTCCATTTTCGGTCGACTATCTAATGACCCCCGTTTTAAGATAGAGATGTAGTTTAACAATAAACCGGAAAATCTAGGGCAAATTTGATTTTTAAATATCCATTGCCACTTTTGTCAATTAAAATATATATTTGTACACTCTCCTGGAAGTGATGGAGTGAAGTTTTATATATATAAAGACAAACCATTGTTCATGAATCAGCTATCCACCCAGGGTAGGAATGCTGCTCAAAGTGCGTGCGGTCAAAGCCAACAAGGTGAGCATCCTCTCAGCGTTCCTTAAAGAGCACTTTTGTTTCCTAAAGATATGCAAATGCGTTGTCTTCAGAACTCCCCTTTAAGACATTAGGACGCTGGCTCCCAGCCAGCAAGGTTCCTGGTCAGCTAATAACGTGCCTGACTTGCTCCCTTCTCAGGATCTTTTGAAGTTGCACCCGGGGACACTTTTCAAAGTCACCTTGAGATTCTGTTCAGGCGAGGCGTGACCGACGACATCAGCAGGACCGCGCCACAAGATCTGGGGCGACTGACGGACACAGATTCTATACGTCTAAGGCAGCGGTTCTCAACCTGTGGGTCCCAACCCTGGCGGGGGTCGAACGACCAAAACACAGGGGTCTGATGGCTTTAGGCGTATCTAAGGTATATCTGTCATTCCCATCCAGAAACAGCCAATAAGCATTTATTCCATATTTGAAATACACACACAGACACACACACACACAGACACACAGACACACACACACACACACACACACACACACACATGGCTAACACTGTCTCAACGTAATGATAGAATTCTTGTTTTCTGCCATAGCCGAACGTGTCAGTTATGAGAACACGCCGCCACACACGTGTGCGGTTCCACCTTCACGTCTATGGACGTCCCTGGATCGAGAGGTCCCCGTCCATTGTGATCTGCACAGTTCCAGATCGGCGTATTTCCGACAGCCTGGACAGCGGTCGAACACCTCCTTCGCCACAGGGCTCACGTATAAGGCGGGGCCCGTTGCCGACCTGCTGACGGAAGCGGTTCATCACGCAGGAGTCTCGTTAATCCCGGGCCTCGGGCGGCCCAGCCCCGGCGAGGCTACCTGCGGGTGATTTAGAGCTCCATTCCTCGTGGTGTGCTCTGCCCCGTCTCCGATAACTGCGCATCGCAGGGTCTAAAAGCCACGTCTCCGAGAGTTATTTACGACGGCAGAACACGTTCTCTCGGTAATCGGTAATCCTCGGCACACTGCCTGACAAGCACAGCCAGAATGGAGACAGCGAGTAAATCTTGGCTGGGCGAATGTGCCAAAGCTTCACTCCTTTACAGGGAAATGATTCCGACCAAAGCCCAAGGCAGACCAGGAGGGCTGGGGTGGGCGTGACAGCCGTTTCTCTCGGACAGCAAACAAGAAGAAAACGCTTTCCGTTTCTCCAAGGAGTAATAGTAATTAAAAAAAAAAAAAACAACTTTATTTATTCAATTCTTTTTTCAGAGAGGAGAGAGAGAGAGTGGGAAAGAAGGAGAGCGAGAGAGAGAGAGAGAGAGAGAGAAGGGGGGAGGAGCAGGAAGCATCAACTCCCATATGTGCCTTGACCAGGCGAGCCCAGGGTTTCGAACCGGCGACCTCAGCGTTCCAGGTTGACGCTTTATCCCACTGCGCCACCACAGGTCAGGCGTAATAATAATTTTTTTTAAAAAAGGTTGGCCAAAAACAGACAGTCCCAAATCACTCCCCTGGAAGAGAAGGGCGGATGAGAATCTGATACCACAGGAGAGCAGCGCTTTGGAGTTTATTACAGACCGTGATTGTCAGCGTCTCGACCGTGTTGAGCCTCGAACTACGGAAAGCAGGAATTCAACTTCCTCCCAGCGGGCCTCCAGGTTTTACAAGGATCGACTGATTCACACTGTTTCATCCCAGACTGCTGCTTCAGGCCCGTGAAGGAAACATTCACACTTCAGATATATGTGTGTGTGTGTGTGTGTGTGTGTGTGTGTGTGTATGTGTGTGTGTCCACACATCACTCCATATATATATATATATATATAGAGAGAGAGAGAGAGAGAGAGAGACATTGAGAGAGACATTGAGAGAGAGAGAGATTGAGAGAGCTAATCTTTTCCATCTTGGCAACACAAATATCAATTCCTTTTCTTTGTCTAGAACAGGGGTCCCCAAACTTTTTACACAGGGGGGGCCAGTTCACTGTCCCTCAGACCATTGGAGGGCCGGACTATAAAAAAAAAAACCTATGAACAAATCCCTATGCACACTGCACATATCTTATTTTAAAGTAAAAAAACAAAATGGGAACAAATACAATATTTAAAATAAAGAACAAGTCAATTTAAATCAACAAACTGACCAGTATTTCAGTGGGAAGTATGGGCCTGCTTTTGGCTAATGAGATGATGGTGCCCCTTCCGGAAGTGCGGCGGGGGCCGGATAAATGGCCTCAGGGGGCCTCATTGTGGCCCACGGGCCGTAGTTTGGGGACCCCTGGTCTAGAAAGATGCATTCACGGTATGGCTTGCTCACATGGTGATTCTATATCACATTTATCTTTCAGAATGCACAGTGAAAAACTAGCTCGTGCAATATTCCGCTAGGTGTAAGATGCAAGACCTCTCTCTGAGACCCAGATGCATTTACTTACTCCAACATTTTTTAAACTGCGTTTAGGAAATTAAACTTAACAGGGCGACCGTGATTCGGAAGAGCGCCCAGGTTTCAGGTGGACGCGTCTAGAGCGTCAGAACTGTTGCCTTGTGTGGTGTGCCTGTCGCCCAGGGTCGAACAGCCCCACTGAGTGATAACAGGTCAGGTTGAGCGGTTTTGTCACAGGACCTGGGGCGGGCGCCCCCCGGCAGGGCCGGGGAGCAGGCGTGGAGGGTGGGGTGACACGGGGGACATTGGTGGAAGCAGAGAGAACGTCCTCCCCACAGCCAGGACACAAGGGCCCCTCACGCCTCCTGGCGGCCGTCCAGAACCACCCGGCACGCCGCACCCTCCAGGGAAGCCAGGGACTCGGGCTGTACGACAACCTTTCCAACTCGTAAGCCATTTATTTACGGCATCCGATCCTGGATGAATGACTTTAATTGCTCTAGCTAAGTGGTTCTGGGTGGGAGAGAGATACACTCTTGCCGCCGGGGACGTCTGGCAACATTTGGAGACGCTGTTTCTTGTCAGATAAGTGAGGAGAGAGAGGGGCATGGGGTTCCAGTGCGCAGAGGTCAGGGGTGCTGTGTCAACATGCCACAGGATGCACAGGACAGCGCCCCAATAAAAAAAAGGTACCAGCCTCCGGCTGCTCACCGTGCTGGGGCGGAGAAGGCTGGGATAAAACGCAGCAGAGACGCAGTTACTTCGTGCTAACGACAGAGCTGATCTTGACCAGAGTCCTCAAGACGGACAAACGAGGGCTCCTCCAACCGTGAGCTCTAGTCACAGAATGCCTCTTTCTATTTGGGTCACATCTTTCCTTCCCAAGACGTGGCTTTGATAATGCAAGTTCCCCGGTAACGTTAGTCAATAATTATCCAATGAAGCACACAGTAGATGGGTTTGCATTGGAAACATCTGGTCGGGGAGTCAATCCTGCCTCACCAACTTCCTCAGTCTCCTCTGAATTGCTTTGCTGACACCGGTCTCTTCTCTGTCCCCCCCCCCAAGAACAATATCCCTTCTACGTCTGTTTTGTTACCATATCTCCTTCTTTTTTTTTTTTTTTTTTTTTTCCCCAAAGTTGGAAACGGTGAGGTAGTCAGACAGACCCCCGCATGCACCCGACCAGGATCCACCCGGCACGCCCACCAGGGGGCGATGCTCTGTCCATCCGGGCGTCGCTCTGCCACAATCAGAGCCATTCTAGCACCTGAGGCAGAGGCCACAGAGCCATCCTCAGCGCTCGGGCCATCTTTGCTCCAATGGAGCCTCGGCTGCAGGAGGGGAAGAGAGAGACAGAGAGGAAGGAGAGGGGGAGGGGTGGAGAAGTAGATGGGCGCTTCTCCTGTGTGCCCTGGCCGGGAATCGAACCCGGGACTCCCGCACGCCAGGCCGACGCTCTACCACTGAGCCAACCGGCCAGGGCCCCATGTCTCCTTCTTCACAAGAACGTCATCTGTTCCTCTCCACCCACGATCAGCGGCTGATTTCTGACCATCGCTGTCCACGCATTCTACACGGAGTTCTCCCTGGAGCTTACAGTTTCCCCCGAGGGTTCTCACACCTTCCTTCTGACCAAGTTGTGGAGTCCGCGGGTGGCACTGAAGTCACACAGTCCCCTGTTGACGGTGCACTGCTCCGTGGGCGGGGCCACGTCTACTGAGCGGTGTATATTCCTTCAGAAGCCACGCGGGGTCGAGCACGCAGAGGAGAGAACACAGCTGTGAAGGAGGCGCCCACGTGCACCACGGGTAGGCAGTGGGCACCGTACGGAGGGCTGGCAAGCCTCGGTGAGCATCCACACCCCCACGTGCCTACTCTACACCTGTGCGAAAATCTCTCCGATGACTCAGCCTGTGTGCTAGTCCAGACAGGAGAGCACAGTGGTCCGTGTTCACCTGCTAAAACATCCAGCTGTGAGTGACAGCAGGCGACAATTACAGACCTATGGGGGAAGTTTTCAAGTTCCTTGTGCACGGACCCTTGTAACAGACCCGGGGGGGCATGTGACAGTAGGCACTGCTGTTCCGACCCCTCACTCCTGTTCTGACCTCGCAGACAGAGGACGCCGCCGCTCCGAGAGGCGAGGGCGCGAGGCGGATGTGGAAGGCGGAGCCCGCAGCAGCCCACGGAGCTCCGTTTCCGTGCCGGGGCCCTGCCCTCCCTGTGCCACCTGCCACGAGGGCTTAGCGAGGGGACGGGTGGGGACGGGAGAGCACTTTGAGATGCTCGGGGTTGCCCGATGACCACGCTCCCAGAGAGCACTGTGTGCCAGCGCGCCCCAGGTGTGGCAGGTTCCAAGGCAGCCGTCTCATGAGCACCAACACGCTGCCTCCCCCCTCGGACACAGGGCTGCCCTGCTGTGGGGCAGGGCACGGGCACGGGCCCAGAGGGAAGTCACTGATACCGCTCTGCCGCCCTGCCACCTGGACGCAATCCCATACCCTGCATCTAACCGCTTCCATACAAGCATGGAAATATATATATTTATATAGCACCGAGATAGCAATCAGAATAAACTCTGGCCAGTTGGCTCAGTGGTACAGCGTCAGTCCGGCATGTGGAA
The DNA here is from genome assembly GCF_036850995.1 of Saccopteryx leptura. Taxonomy (NCBI): domain Eukaryota; kingdom Metazoa; phylum Chordata; class Mammalia; order Chiroptera; family Emballonuridae; genus Saccopteryx; species Saccopteryx leptura. The sequence continues at coordinate 1,942,090 of NW_027095700.1, forward strand.
GTCCCGGGTTCGATTCCCAGTCAGGGCACACAGGAGAAGCAATCATCTGCTTCTCCACCCTTCCCCCTGCCTTTCTCTTTCTCTCTCTCTCTCTCTCTCTCTCTCCCCCTTCTTTTTTATTTTTTTTTATTTTTTTTTCCGAAGCTGGAAACGGGGAGAGACAGTCAGACAGACTCCCGCATGCGCCCGACCGGGATCCACCCGGCACGCCCACCAGGGGGCGATGCTCTGCCCCTCCGGGGCGTCGCTCTGTCGTAACCAGAGCCACTCTAGCGCCTGGGGCAGAGGCCAAGGAGCCATCCCCAGCACCCGGGCCATCTTTGCTCCAATGGAGCCTTGGCTGCGGGAGGGGAAGAGAGAGACAGAGAGGAAGGAGAGGGGGAGGGGTGGAGAAGCAGATAGGCGCTTCTCCTGTGTGCCCTGGCCGGGAATCGAACCCGGGACCCCTTGCACGCCAGGCCGATGCTCTACCACTGAGCCAACCGGCCAGGGCCTCTTCCCCTTCTGCAGCCATGGCTCGATTGGTTTGAGCAAAGTTGGCCCCGGGCACCGAGGATGGCTCTGTGGCCTTGCCTCAGGCACTAAAATAGCTCAGTTGCTGAGCAACAGAGCAGCAGCCCCAGATGGTCAAGCCTGGTGGATCCTGGTTGGGGTGCATTGCGGGAGTCTGTCTCTGCCTCCCCTCCTCCCACTTAATTTAAAAAAATATATAAAGAATCAAAATGCAAATTTACACCCTTGTCCAGAAATTAAGGAACAGGACCCCAAGTTATATCATGCGGAGAGAAAAGAAACCACGCTAAAACAATGTCACCAGCAGCCACCTATTTCAATCTGCCGAAACCAACGTCTGCTAAACGCATAAACACGGATCGGTGTTTCCAACGTGCAAAGTGCTTTACTGAGTCACCACGCTGGGGGGAGGGGAGCGTTCGTTCTGCCCCGAGGTGGGTATATCCTCTCCACGGGGGAAAAGCACGTCTACAAACAAGTCTCCAGCGATAAGGGATCTAAGAAGCTGTTGAGAAAAATGTCCCGTGAGAAAGAAAGACGTGACACGTCTTCTCGCATGGGACCCTTGGAGAGAATTCCTCAGGACTGAGGATTCGTGAAACGGGTTAGAAGGACGAGCAGGACCTGAACGGTTCATGGTGGCCAGTCACAGGAAAACACGAGGCCAGGAGACGGCCCCGGGGACTCAGGGAGGAGCCACTGACACCTTCACAGCCGAGAGCTGCTTGCTACCACGTGTGATTAAGACCAGTGGTCCCCAACCTTTTTTGGGACCACGGACCAGTTTAATGTCAACAAATATTTTCACGGACCGGCCTTTAGGGTGGGACGGATAAATGTATCACGTGACCGAGACAAGCCTCAAGAGTGAGTCTTGGCCCTGGCCGGTTGGCTCAGCGGTAGAGCATCGGCCTGGCATGCGGGGGACCCGGGTTCGATTCCCGGCCAGGGCACATAGGAGAAGCGCCCATTTGCTTCTCCACCCCCACCCCCTCCTTCCTGTCTGTCTCTCTCTTCCCCTCCAGCAGCCAAGGCTCCATTGGAGCAAAGATGGCCCGGGCGCTGGGGATGGCTCCTTGGCCTCTGCCCCAGGCGCTAGAGTGGCTCTGGTCGCAACAGAGCGACGCCCCAGAGGGGCAGAGCATCGCCCCCTGGTGGACAGAGCGTCGCCCCTGGTGGGCGTGCCGGGTGGATCCTGGTCGGGCGCATGCGGGAGTCTGTCTGACTGTCTCTCCCCATTTCCAGCTTCAGAAAAATACAAAAAAAAAAAAAAAAAAAAAAAGAGTGAATCTTAGACGGATGTAACAGAGGGAATCTGGTCATTTTTTAAAAATAAAGCATCGTTCAGACTTAAATATAAATAAAACGGAAATAATGTAAGTTATTTATTCTTTCTCCGTGGACCAGTACCAAATGGCTCACGGACCGGTACCGGTCCGCGGCCCAGGGGTTGGGGACCACTGTTTAAGACGACATGATTGTTAGATTAGACGACAGACAGTGAGGTGAGATACTACAGCAAGCGAGACGAACCCCAAAGTTTTCAGTGTCTTCCAAACCTGCTCTCCTCCGTACGGTTGGTGCGCCGTCTGGATGGTGGAGGACAAGGTTGCCGGTCTGCTTTGAGAGACGGGAAGGAGGGAGAGAGGAGTGTGGGGGAGCACGCCTCTGTTTCTACCCCAGATCCGAGAGGGACTGATGAGGAAGAGGAAGGTGGGGGATGGGAGAGAGCCCCCTGGGGCAGGAGGTGGGATTGGGGCCTGAGGTGCGGAGTCTGGGGTGCCCTGTGGATTTACAGGAAGGGGCGCCCAGTGAGCTGCTGGAGCTGTGGACCTGGAGTTCCGGAGGAAGGTCAGTGTGGGTGCTGAGCATTGACAGTTTCTCTTTTCTTTCTGTCTACATCATTCATTCATTCATTCCTTCCTTCCTTTCATAGACGTGCGGAATTCTCCCACCCCAGTGCTGTGTGATAGGTTCCCTTTGTCTATGAACTCCACACACACACACACACACACACACACACATAAAAAAATAAAAAAAAAACAAAAAAACTACCCTCAAGTTCTTTACACTCTAGAAAGGTTTAAAAAAAAAAAAGGCATGGCTATTAATAAGCAAATGTCTAGAATAGTGTCCAGAAGGAAGTGCGGAAAACAGAAAGATTGGAAGGTCAAGAGTCTAGGCAGCTGAAATATCTGAGACATAGAATGACAACACTGAAGAGATGTCTGAGTTCAGCAAGATAACATTTGTATCCGTCTTTTTATCCGTCTTCCTCTCTCATTGTGTCTTTGTAACTCACAAGCCTACAACGCCAGAGAAGACTGAAATGTATCGGTAGGCAGAGAGAAAGGTTACAACAGGGAAACAGAATTTCTCAAGAGTCAAGGGCTCTCTGATGGCCATTCACCCAACCTACATCTTCAAGATTCAGGAATGTCCTGACCAGGTGGTGGCACAGTGGACAGAGTGTTGAACTGGGACGTGGAGGACCCAGGCTCGAAACTCGAGGTCGCCGGCTTGAGCACGGGGTCATCCGGCTTCAGCACAGGCTCACCAGCTTGAGTGTGGGATCATAGTCATGACCCCAGGGTCACTGGCTTCAGCCCAAAGGTCACTGGCTTGAAGCCCAAGGTCACTGGCTTGAGCCAAAGGTCGCTGGACTGAGCAAGGGGTCACTCGCTCTGCTGGAGCCCAGCCTCCCGTGGTCAAGGCACATATAAGAAAGCAGTCAATGAACAACTAAGGAGCCGCAACGAAGAATTGATGCTTCTCATCTCTCTCCCTTCCTGTCTGTCTGTCCCTATCTGTCCCTCTCTCTGACTCTCTCTGTCAAAAAAAAAAAAAAAAGATTCAGGAACAGAAATGTCTTTGGAGAAGCAATGATTAGGTCGCAGGCGTTATGTCCATGGTTCCGTTGACACCTGGATACTGGCCATCCCATTTCACAGTCTAGCTGAGAGGAAGTGGGGATTTGGGGGCGGAAACACATCACAAGGGTCGTCGTGGGGGGCATGTGTTGGGCAGTCACAGTTTCCAAACACAGTGAGGAAGCACTGATGCTGAGAGGCGTGCATCCTTCCGGCCGCAACTCGGGTGGCTGACCTTGATCTCGAGGGGACAGACAGCTCGGAGCTCAGGCGGGGACTCCGAGACGGACGCTCTGAGACACGGAGCCTGGGTCCCTGGACTGGACAAGCCCTCGCCTGCCGCTTGCTACACCTTCTGCCCACGGAAGTTTTATCGTGACCTCTCTGCACCGTGGGTTTCTGGGACGTGAGGGTAGAAAGCACTTGCTCAAGAGGGGTCTTCTGAATTGAAACTTTTCACGGTAACTTTTCAAGATGCCTACAGGTAGCAGGTAAACGGCGAGGAGTCATTAAGAAGATCAGCAAGGAGAACGTATTTGACCTATTCCCCTTTTGTCTTTTAGGAGAAGAGGAAGATAAAAATCTCTTTTAACTGCACTGTCCCAAAGCATGTCCCAACACTTGTGTTAACAGTGCTGAATTTTTTGACAAAATTCCAGCAGCTCTGGCTGGGTGGGGAGATTATCCCTGCCTGTGTGACCAAAAGGTGGGCATCAGAAGGAAACACCTTACTGCATTTTGTAGGATGTACGGTACGCTTTCAAAAAACTATTGTTGGCCCTGGCTGGTTAGCTCAGTGGTAGAGCATTGGCCTGGTGTGCAAGAGTCCCGGGTTTGATTCCCGGCCAGGGCACACAGGAGAAGCGCCCATCTGCTTCTCCACCCCTCCCCCTCTCCTTCCTCTCTGTCTCTCTCTTCTCCTCCCGCAGCCAAGGCTCCACTGGAGCAAAGTCGGCCCGGGCATTGAGGATGGCTCCATGGCCTCTGCCTCAGGCGCTAGAATGGCTCTGGTTGCAACAGAGCAATGCCCCGGATGGGCAGAGCATCGCCCCCTGGTGGGCGTGCCAGGTGGATCCCGGTCGGGCGCATGCGGGAGTCTGTCTGACTGCCTCCCCGTTTCCAAACTTCAGAAAAATAAAAAAATAAAAAAAATCAAACGATGGTTTCTATTTAAAGTTCGCCTGGATGGTTGCTTAGACGCAAAGAAAAAGGTTTGGGCTCCACAGACTCACCCTACTTTTTTGTTCAGATACGTAGATATATTGATAATAACGTGATCGACAGAAATGGCTGAAGACCACTTTCTGTTTTCTAAATGAAGGGCAGCACATTTCTCCGGGAAACTGGAGATCTCTGAGTTGTTTGTTTTGGCTTTTTTTTAGACGGAAGTGTTTTGGGTTTTTTTTTTCCCTTTAGTAGATTTCCTAAGATGTGTGCACCCCGCTGCCTTGGGAAACACGCATGGACTCTCTCCAGGTCTAACACGGTAGAGAAACTGCTACCGTCCCGTGTGTGGAAATGTGCACCGTGCCGGGCCAGAACCATGAAGCCATCGGGTCCCACACCCATGGTCCCTGCAACATCCGAAGGGCAATACTCTCCCGCCGGCATGTTCAGCAAGAAATCAGAGCGTCGTTGGATCACAATTATTTTTTCACTACAAGGGACCCTGATATCAGTCCAGAGCCAGGGAAGGTGTCGGAAACACGGCCACGGAAGACAAGAAGAGCGGACAGGAAGGGAGGAAGGGCGTCGTCACCCTCAGAAAGCCTTACTTTGACCGGAATTCCCTCTCACGTCAGGCACGCCTTCGCGCAGGTCGTCCGGTCCCCTGACACAGACCTGTGCAGTCTGCCGAGACAGATCTGTCTGCCACAGGCACGTGCGGAGTCGCTGCGGGCCCAGGCCTGGGGTCTCAGCCAGCCTCCGGACCGCCGGCTCCGGCGTGGCAAACCCACACAGAGGTGTCCACTAATATCCCCACGGTTGTGTCTCAAAATAAAAAGACATTAGCCACGCAGAGAAACGCACTGCTGAGCAACGGAGACACCTGGTAGGGACCACGTTGCCTAAGTGCTAACGGCCACTTCTCCGGGAGAGGGGACGCGCACCCCGTGTGCCCCTGGCAAGGGAGGAACGGGCGGGGCAGGACCCGGACCCGACCAGACAGCAAGGACACATCACGCGAGTCCAGAACAGGGCGCCTCCGACAAAGCGACAAGCCTCCAGCCCACAAACCGTCCAAGGCAGAGGCGGACCAAGGATGGCTTCCAGACCAAAGCGGGTGCACGGGTCCCAGTCAGACGCAAACCGCAACAGTGGGCGGGCCAGGACTCGGACAGAGCAATGCCTAAGGGCCAGGGCTGGCTCCAGGCCTGAGGTTTAAAAGTAGACAATATATGGCCCTGGCCGATTGGTTCAGCGGTGGAGCGTCAGCCTGGCGTGCAGGGGAACCCGGGTTCGATTCCCGGCCAGGGCACATAGGAGAAGCGCCCATCTGCTTCTCCACCCCTCCCCCTCTCCTTCCTCTCTGTCTCTCTCTTCCCCTCCCGCAGCCGGGGCTCCATTGGAGCGAGGATGGCCCGGGCGCTGGGGATGGCTCCTTGGCCTCTGCCCCAGGCGCTAGAGTGGCTCTGGTCGCAACAGAGCGACGCCCCGGAGGGGTAGAGCATCGCCCCCTGGTGGGCAGAGCATCGCCCCTGGTGGGCGTGCTGGGTGGATCCCGGTCGGGCGCATGCGGGAGTCTGTCTGACTGTCTCTCCCCATTTCCAGCTTAAAAAAAAAAAAAAGAAAAGAAAAGAAATGGCAGGAGGGAAAAGACCATTACAAGTATACAACAATTGTTTAATATAATATACAATAGCAATTACATGTAAGCATACATAAGATATACTTATAACTCATTATAGTTAGAGTATTACTTAATATCAGTGTATTTAATATATTGCTATTCTATCAAGGGTATAGAATTAAATATGTGTATGGGCTAGAGAGAGAGAGAGAGAGAGAAACAGGAACATCGAACTGCTCCCGTATATGCCCTGACCAGGGATCGAACCGGCAACCTCTGTGCTTCAGGGTGATGCTCTAACCCACTGCGCTATCCAGCCAGGGATCTGAGGCATGATCTGTTTTAGCAAATGAAACTTATTAGAACACAGCCACGTCCATTCATTTCTGTATCATCTGGTTGCTCTGTTGCAACCAGAGCCACTCTAGCGCCTGGGGCAGAGGCCATGGAGCCATCCCCAGCTCCCGGGCCATCTTTGCTCCAATGGAGCCTCGGCTGCGGGAGGGGAAGAGAGAGACAGAGAGGAAGGAGGGGAGGGGTGGAGAAGCATCTGGCTATCTTTGTGCCACAATCACAGAGCTGAATATGTGTGACACTTGTTAGGTCCCAGAAAGGCGAAAGTTACCTCCTCATCCAGGACAGGAAGCTTGCTGTCCCCCGGTTTAGATGAAAGGGGTGTGGAAACTCTCTGTACCCTTCTCGTAACTTTTATGAAGCGCTTTAAACCGAGTGAAAAGTTAGAAATACTATATACAGTCATCTTAACGTGACTTGAAATCTCAAAAACCAGAAACTGTCTTCAGTGGGCATCGTTACAAAGCGATTGCGGCCACAGACCTACGGGCCAAAGATGGTTAAAAGGTGATGATGTTGCCCTGGCCGGTTGGCTCAGCGGTAGAGCGTCGGCCTGGCGTGCGGGGGACCCGGGCTCGATTCCCGGCCAGGGCACATAGGAGAAGCACCCATTTGCTTCTCCACTCCCCCCCCCTCCTTCCTCTCTGTCTCTCTCTTCCCCTCCCACAGCCAAGGCTCCATTGGAGCAAAGATGGCCCGGGCGCTGGGGATGGCTCCTTGGCCTCTGCCCCAGGCGCTAAAGTGGCTCTGGTCGCGGCAGAGCGATGCCCCGAGGGGCAGAGCATCACCCCCTGGTGGGCAGAGCGTCGCCCCTGGTGGGTGTGCCGGATGGATCCCAGTCAGGCGCATGCAGGAGTCTGTCTGACTGTCTCTCCCCGTTTCCAGCTTCAGAAAAAAAAAAAAAAAAAAGGTGATGATGTTGCCCTGGCCAGTTGGCTCAGTGGTAGAGCGTCGGCCTGGCGTGCAGGAGTCCCGGGTTCGATTCCCAGCCAGGGCACACAGGAGAAGCGCCCATCTGCTTCTCCACCCTTCCCCCTCTCCTTCCTCTCTGTCTCTCTCTTCCCCTCCTGCAGCCGAGGCTCCATTGGAGCAAAGATGGCCCGGGTGCTGGGGATGGCTCCATGGCCTCTGCCTCAGGCACTAGAATGGCTCTGGTTGCAACAGAGCGACGCCCCAGATGGGCAGAGCATCGCCCCCTGGTGGGTGTGCCGGGTGGATCCCGGTCGGGCACATGCAGGAGTCTGACTGCCTCCCCATTTCCAACTTCAGAAAAATACAAAAAAAAAAAAAAAAAAAAGGTGATGATATTGATGGCTTGTACGAAGAGACGGAGATTCAGGGACCAATGCTTCAGCCGGGAGACCCCAGACTAAGTGGACGGCCCGTCTCTCCACAGAACGGTTTAACAACAATCCTCTAGTCTTTGTAAAGCTGCGTCCAATAGGTTCTATAAAGCAGGTGGCTCAAGCTCAGACACAGGAGCCCTGTGGCTCGGGGGCCAGCGTCGTCCCCGCCCATCCGGAGGTCCCAGGTTACCGCCACCGTGGCTGTGTCACGACCCCAATCATCCTGACGCCACCCCTCCCCCCCGCCCCAAGCGGTTGCTCATTATAACACAGGAAGCGAGTTCACTCAGCTCTGTGGTCCAATCGACCTGTGAAAATACACCCTCCCCCCACTCGCTGCTCCTTTGTAGCAAATAAACCCTTTCACACCATCAAAGCCAAATGTTCCCCACGATGGAAAGAGGAAATGAGTCTAACCTACCTGTCCGCCGTCAGACTGCTCCGGTACACGTCCCGGCTAATCATTAGCTTGCGGTGGGGCCCGCACACCGTGCCTAAATGCATACACGTGTGTGTGTCCACGGGAAAGTCCCCAGAGCCCGGCCATCTGCTTCACGAGTCCAGTGGGGTAAGCAGACGGTGTCTGACCCAAGGCAGAGAGGTAGAGCAGGACCCTGGACCTCTCTTCCCACGGAGCTGACATCCCAGCGGGAATGTTTCCCTGAGGACACTTAGAAACTGCCCCTCACTCAGTGCCAGTGACCGGTGTCTAGAGACACAGCGATCCTGAGCCCAGATGTCTGCAGTAGCCGGCAAGCTCATTAGTCAGCAGAGCCAAGTATCAACAGGACAACGAGTGACATTTCTGTTGAGAGCCAAGTTTTTTACACTTATCCTAGATAGGTAGGTACATTGTTATTAACTTAATTAGGGTACTCCTAAGCTGGCCTTTGCTAAAAACGTCACGTGCTATTAGGTCGCATGTGGCTTGCAAGCCGCAGTTTGCCGACCACTGGAGAGAAGACAGCCTTTCTTTTGGGGACATAAAAAATGTGTATTTAAACAAAGCGCTTAAAAACTAATCAAGCATGGCCTGACCAGGCGGTGGCGCAGAGGATAGAGCAGTGGTAGTCAACCTGGTCCCTACTGCCCACTAGTGGGCGCTCCAGCTTTCATGGTGGGCGGTAGCGGAGCAACCAAAGTATAAATAAAAAGATAGATTTCACTAGAGTAAGTTGTTTTAAAAAGACTGATTCTGCCAAACGTAGCGAAAATCCGACATAAAGTACTTGGTAAGTAATTATTATTCTATGCTTTCACTTGCTGTCACTCTGCTTTATAAATTTTATAAAGTGAAGTGACTTCCCTACTTTATAAATCACCATGACTGTGGAACCGGTGGGTGGTTAGAAAATGTTACTACTAACAGAGATACAAAAGTGGGTGGTAGGTATAAAAAGGTTGACTACCCCTGGGATAGAGCATCGGACTGGGATGCGGAGGACCCAGGTTCAAGACCCCGAGGTCGCTGGCTTGAGCGCGCTCATCTGGTTTGAGCAAGGCTCACCAGCTTGAGCCCAAGGTCGCTGGCTTGAGCAAGGGGTCATTCGGTCTGCTGTAGCCCCCCCCCCCACACTTGGGTCAAGGCACATATGAGAAAGCAATCAATGAACAACTAAGGAGCCACATCAAAGAATGGATGCTTCTCAACTCTCTTCCTCCCTGTCTGTCCCTATCTGTCCCTCTTTCTGTCTCTGTCACACACAAAAATAATAATAATAATAATAATAAAATTTAAAAAAGGAATCAAGCATGACTGGACAATGTTCTCTCTGCATCACCTCAAACCCAGAAAGTGTAACACACACATATATACTCATTTTTTTTATTCTAGTTTGATTATAGGCACCTGTGTCCATTGGCAGACCGGCCAATCAACCACTCAGAGAGCCCGAGGTAACCAAAATAACTCAAGGGAGGGGTCACGGCAATTAGTCAGGTTTTAGACGAAACCCACCGGGTACCCCCAGAACCCCAAGCTTTCGTTAGATCTCATTGTGCACACCTCAGCGGGAACCCCGGGGTCACAGCGGTCTGGGTCTGCAGGCTGACCGAGCCCGGGCCCCCTCGCCCCAGGGAAAGCCAGAGTTGAACCCGCACAGGGGGCTTCCACCGCAGCCGAGCCCCCAGGTTAAACAACACCTTGGCACGGGACCTACAGAACAGAGGTTGGGAGTTCCCTCACTTCACGCTGCCACGTTTAGAAGCTCGGGCAAGCCGGCGCTGACCCTTAGCTCCAAACAAAACGTTTTCTTCTATGTTTTCTTAGCAACAGGCTTGCTAAGCCATCGCGCAGCCGGGATTGGTGGGGAAGCCCGTCAATCATACGCGCAAGCTGGGTGGCCCGCTCTCTGTCATCCAAGACGGCGCAGGTCACCGCTGGAGGCGCTGGAGTTTCAGATCTGCCCCCCTGCGAAGTCTCACAGAGCTACTTGTGAGCCTGTCCTTGTCATGGCATGCGCTTGTGGGTCACTGAGACTGTTACCATCAGCCATTTATTAGAATGGCCCAGGTGGATGTAACGTACGCTGCCCACTAGTTATTCCTGGATTTTAAGTCTTCCTGTGTGATGACAGTGGGTTTTAAGGGGGACCCTAGCCCTGGCTGGTTGGCTCAGTGGTGGAGCGTCGGCCTGGCGTGCAGAAGTCCCAGGTTCGATTCCCGGCCAGGGCACACAGGAGAAGCGCCCATTTGCTTCTCCACCCTCCCCCTCTCCTTCCTCTCTGTCTCTCTCTTCCCCTCCCGCAGCCGAGGCTCCACTGGAGCAAAGATGGCCCCGGGCGCTGGGGATGGCTCCTCGGCCTCTGCCCCAGGCGCTGGAGTGGCTCTGGTCACAACAGAGCAACGCCCCGGAGGGGCAGAGCATCGCCCCCTGGTGGGCGTGCTGGGTGGATCCTGGTCGGGCGCATGCCGGAGTCTGTCTGTCTGACTGTCTCTCCCCATTTCCAGCTTCAGAAAAATACAGAAAAAAAAAAGGAGGGGACCCTAAAAGCGAAGCCAGTCTTCACAGTTAGACGGATCAGCATAGGGGGTCCAACCCTAATCCTGTGAGAGAGCTGCAGCTTGCAACGCTGACCGCTCGGTCTCTGCCTATGCTGTTTAGTCATCTGACCGCACTCCAGGGAGGCAGGGCGTGCTTGTGAGAGGACCGGGCATCCGCAGCCCAGCGCACGTCCCTGCTCCCCGTCTCCCCGGCCTGCTCCAAGCGGCCCAGCTCCGTCGACAAGAAAGCCCCCTCTCCCTCATTAGCGCACCCTTGAACAAACCCATTGAGCTCGGCCTGGGGCGGGGAGGTCGGCTCCCGGCTGAGGAGGGGGGCGTCAGATTCATAACTTTCCAGACGCTGAAAAGGAGCCAGTGTGGTGGACGGCATCTATTAGTCATGGATGGAGGGTCCTATTGAAGAAAGACGGAGCCCGTCTAGCCCCTCACCCAAACTCAGAACTTGCACGGTCTGGCCGGGACAACTCATACTAAATCCTTCGCATTTTTACCCTGAAAAGAGGGACACGGAGCGTCCTGTGTTCGGTTGGAATTCCGTTAAAATAAGCTAGCCAAGAAAGCTACGCAGCCCTGGCCGGTTGGCTCAGCGGTAGAGTGTCGGCCTGGCGTGCGGGGGACCCGAGTTCGATTCCCGGCCAGGGCACACAGGAGAAGCGCCCATCTGCTTCTCCACCCCTCCCCCTCTCCTTCCTCTCTGTCTCTCTCTTCCCCTCCCGCAGCCAGGGCTCCATTGGAGCAAAGATGGCCCGGGCGCTGGGGATGGCTCCTTGGCCTCTGCCCCAGGCGCTAGAGTGGCTCTGGTTGCGGCAGAGCGACGCCCCGGAGGGGCAGAGCATCACCCCCTGGTGGGCAGAGCATCGCCCCTGGTGGGCGTGCAGGGTGGATCCCGGTCGGGCGCATGCGGGAGTCTGTCTGACTGTCTCTCCCTGTTTCCAGCTTCAGAAAAATACAAAAAAAAAAACCCCAAAACAAACAAGAAAGCTACCCGTGAGCCCATCAGAACCAGCAGCAAGCAGGTGCGAACCCGGTCCATTCGGGTCCGAATGGGGGTTTGGGGGTGCCGCTCATTCCCGGGGTCTCCCTGAGCCTTGTGTACAGTGAGGGCGATACTCTTGGCTCGGGACACCCCAGGAGAACCCCCCTGGGACGTCTTCTCCGGGCTGTGTGCCCTCAGCAGCCTCAACACCGTCTGATCAGCTGTCTCTCGACAACTCCACCCACGCATTCATGGGTTTCTCTCCCCTGAACCAAAAAAAAAAAAAAAAATTCAGAAGAAGAAATAAAAGTTCAAGTGGTCTGGACCAGAGCCAGGCGACACCACGCAGAGAGGGGAGGCCCTACAGAGATGTCCAGTAGGGTGGCCATCGGCCCCAGGAGGCCGCTGAGTGAGCTGGACACATCATCCGTAGGCCGCGCAAGAGAACCGAGGACGCTCACCCTGAACGGGACCCCTGCAAAGGGCGCAGGGCTCGTCACATACAGGCTGTTTCTTCCCTACGTTTTATCATGTTCTTCCCAACTCATCTGGCTTGTTGGCCACATGGATAATGTGGTGGTGACACCCCACCCAGACGCTGCCGACAGGCGTGGTGTGGCCGCGCCCCCCGAGAGCCTGTCCTGTCCGCCTCCTTCCCGATGGAACGGGCCCCTCTGAGGGCCAGGTCTCCGCTACGCCTCCCCTATGCCAGAAACACCCCTAGCTGCCAGCACAGGACGGCAGAAACTGAGCCCCGATCGCTCACTTTATATGCAAAAGGTTTGCCTCGCTGGCAGAGACCTGATTGCCACGGGGAAACACCAAGTTGCACGTCACAAGCACTTCTTTTATTTATTTATTTATTTATTTATTTGTATTTTTCTGAAGCTGGAAATGGGGAGAGACAGTCAAACAGACTCCCACATGCGCCCGACCGGGATCCACCCAGCACGCCCACCAGGGGCGATGCTCTGCCCCTCCGGGGCATCGCTCTGCCGTGACCAGAGCCACTCTAGCGCCTGGGGCAGAGGCCAAGGAGCCATCCCCAGCGCCCGGGCCATCTTTGCTCCAATGGAGCCTTGGCTGCGGGAGGGGAAGAGAGAGACAGAGAGACCCAGCCCTCGTTCCAGAGAAGCAAATGGGCGCTTCTCCTATGTGCCCTGGCCAGGAATCGAACCTGGGTCCCCCGCACGCCAGGCCGACGCTCTACCGCTGAGCCAACCAGCCAGGGCCACAAGCACTTCTTGTGTGTGGAAGGGCCTGCAGCGTATCCTCAGACTCGAGCCGTGTCCCAGGAGGCGAGTCCTTCCCGTGACGTGACGTGGCGTGACGTGACGAGCTCCCGTCTCGCCTACATGTGAGGAATCTGGCCGCTGCTGCTTGTGAACGAGCAGTGTAACCCCTGTGGGCACACAGGACAGCTCTGTCCCCTCTCCTGTGCGTCCCCAGCCCGAGGACAGTGCAGCCGTGACCATGAAATGCACCAGTGCCCCGGGTCCAGGACTCCTCAGGGGTTTCATAGACCACCTAGCAATCAAAGTGGGGGGGGGGGGCAGGGGACAGGGCGCCCGCATGCCCCCCGATACTCTGTCGTTCCTCCTCCCTGGCTCCCACCTCCCTCCCGGCCCTGCCGACACCGTCCCTGCGCGGCTGAGCGGCGGGGAAAGGGGCCTTTCACTGACGATTTCACGGCGGGACAGAGTGCAGGGCTGTTTCCCTGGGGACCCCAAAGCCCTCCTTTGTCGGCCGCTGGGGGGTGTCGGGCTCAGCCCGCGTGGTGGGAGCCAGCCTGTGTCTGCCTTCCTGCTCAGAGCTCCTGACAGGAGGGAGGCAGGGGACAGGGACACAGAGAGCCGCCCGTTCCCGTGAGGGGATCTTCGCGGGGGCAAACTCTCCCCTGGAGCCATTCACGGGCGGCCACCGTCCCAGGCGGCCCCCACTGAGCCCGTGCGCTGAAGCCCGTGCGGCCAGCGACCCAGCAGCCCTCGTTCCTCCAGGCTGGGTCCCGTCTTTGCTCAGACTCTTGAATCAGGAAAAGACCTGCAAACCGCCGCGGACACACTGAAAACATCTTTCCTCGCTTGTTTTTCTCCCCTCACTTGAAACAGAATCGTGGAACTCTGAAATGAGCCCTCCTCCACGCGGGGAGCTTGCTGCTTGCTCTGTTTCCGGAAGGTGTCTCTGCCTTCGGGGCCTCTTAAGGGACGGTCGCAATTATTTCGGTCAGTCCAGCTGCGATTTCCACTCCAGGAAGCAGCCAGCGGGCACAGAGGGCCCCCTGGGACACATGTCACTGAACACGGTCGCCCCCTTGGTTCACAGCATAACCTCCCAGGTGCCCCACAGCTCCTAACACGTGGCCCGGGCGGAGGCTGACCCTGTCCTGCACCACAGCCCGTCCCAGGAGGCCTGAGAACCACCCGACCTGGTGGCAGCTTCAGTCCTCACCAGAGGACCGTGCAGCCGCCTCCACAAACGCACGCCCAGAGGGCGGCCTCAGCAGCTCGCAGCACCCGGCTGACCCGACTCTCCCACACAGCAGCTGCTCCCCGGGGGTCACGGCTGGTCATCACCGCCAGGCGGCCTGAGGGTCAGTCCACCCACTGCCGTGCCAACAGCAATCAAGGCTCAATGACAGCAGGAGGGCGGACTCAGCCTGCAGCAGGGACACCCCCAGAGCCGCCGGGTCAGGTGAGCAGGCAGACCAGGCCCCGGGGCCCCCCTGGACCCCTGCTGCACGAGGCCACCTTACCAAGACCAGGAGATGTCATAGCTCGGCCTGACACACAGAGAGACAAACACAGGGAGGCCGACGAGATAAGGAGACCAAGAAACATGCCCCGAATGAAAGAACGGGAGAAATCTCCAGAAAAAGGACTATGGTCAACGGAGGCAACAAACTGACCCAAGAGTGGATGCTGCCCCGCACCCCCCCACTGCCCCCCTACCTCCCCTTCCCGTGACGTCTGCCGTCACGAGCATGAGTCCTTACCGCCGTGCCGGCAGGCTTGCTGACCTGGTCGTGGGGAATGCCCGTCGGGGACGGGCGCACAGGTGGGCGGTCCTCCGTGGATAAACTCACCAATAACATGCCGTACGTCCCCACACGGCCGAGTCCCTACAGTTCTAAGTTTCTGGCCACCAGGAGCGGTCATCCCAAGGTCTGGGCACATGGAATGCTGCTGCAACATGTCCAGGGTCCCCGTGAGACCCCCCCACCCTCAGTTGCTGTGACCTCACACCTTCGGGGGCTGAGGTAGACTTCCCCGGACACTGACCCAGAAAGCTCGGACCCCTTCCCTCCGCCTGAGCCTCCTCCGAGGCCCTGGGTGACGTCCCGGTGATGTGTTCTCATAAGATTTGTAACACTAACGTGTTTCCATTCATTTTTCTTTTTCTTTTTTTTTTTGTATTTTTCAGAAGCTGGAAACGGGGAGAGACAGTCAGACAGACTCCCGCATGCGCCCGACCGGGATCCACCCGGCACGCCCACCAGGGGCGATGCTCTGCCCCTCCGGGGCGTCGCTCTGCCGCGACCAGAGCCACTCTAGCGCCTGGGGCAGAGGCCAAGGAGCCATCCCCAGCGCCCGGGCCATCTTTGCTCCAATGGAGCCTCGGCTGCGGGAGGGGAAGAGAGAGACAGAGAGGAAGGAGGGGGGTGGAGAAGCAAATGGGTGCTTCTCCTATGTGCCCTGGCCGGGAATCAAACCCGGGTCCCCCGCACACCAGGCCGACGCTCTACCACTGAGCCAACCGGCCAGGGCCTCATTTTTCTTAAGTTCACAGGCCTCTTTTGCACACCCCTCGATCGCAGGGTGGGGGCAGCCTGCACTCTTGGCAAAGGGTTGGCCGGTGTTAGCTGGGTCTGCTGCCCGTGATGGCTTCCGAGGGACTCCAGGGGGACCCAGTGCCCTCGTGAGGACCGGCAGCACCTTTGCCCGGTGACCCCAGGCGTGCAGGGTCTGCGTTGGGCGGGCCCCTGGTGGCCACCGAGCCACGTAGCCCAGCCCCCGAACCTGTCTGCCATGTGTGCACCGTGTGTCCCGGGCTGGACCCGCAGGCAGGGACCGCAGCAAAGAGAGAGGGGTGACGGTTCTGGAGTCTGAGAAACGGGCCGGTTCAGTGGGGGTGTGCACCGCCCCGAGGAGCCTGTCCCGGGAGCCACGGGGCGGGCCGGGGGGCCCACTGTGTTGCCACCAAAGGAGGACTCCGGGAACACCCTGGGAGAAGGGCCCCCCCAGCCAACCAGAGCTGAGCTGATCCATGAAGGACTATTTCAAAGCCCCAGAAGAAAAATTACTGATGCCCACTGCTAATTAACCGTCCTGCGGATTCTCATGCAAATGTGTCCCCCCGGGGCGGCTTTGATCGGCGCTGACACCCAAAGAAAGAAGGCAGTGTCTCCAGCCGAGAGCAGGACGGGAAGACGGGGCCGCCCGGGACGCGCAGCAGGGGCCCGGCACCCTGGGAACTGGGGGGGGGGGGGGCGGGCACGCTCCAGCTCACCCGAGGGACCACGCCCCACGGCCGGCCCCCGCCTCTCAGCCCCTAAACCACGCCCACTCCTTGGAGACCCAACGGAAACGCCCCTCCCCCCCCCCCCCCCCCCCCCCGGGACGCTACAGCGCCACGACCCACGTGAAGCCTGCAAGAACTGGGTAGGAGACGGGGAACAACAGAAACAGAGGTCGCAGACCTGTCACCTCAGGGGACGGAAGAAAAGGAAAGGTAATTTTGGGGAGAATTCAAGGGAATCCCTTTTTGGGGGGACCACGGTCTCCTCTCATTGGCAGCCAAGAAGAGTCAGCAAATTCACGTTCCTCTTGCTTAGGACCGGAGCAGTGTGGAGGGGTGCTGCCATGAATACCAAACTGGGTGCACACACCGTTTACAATGAGGTGACATCCAGAAACGATGTCCGATACCAGGAGTGCTGGCGAGGGAGTGGAGAAAAGGGGACCCTCCTGCACTGCTGGTGGGGGGGGAATGCAGACTGGTGCAGCCTCTATGGAAGGCAGGGTGGTATTTCCTCAGAAAAATTACAGCCGAAATTGCCTTTTTATCCAGCGACCCCCACCTTCTGGGAATATTTCCTAAGAATCCAGAAACACGAATTCAGCAGAAGACATGGATACCCGTGTTCACTGCAGCACTGTTTACAGTAGCCAAGATCTGCAAAGACCTTGACGGACGAGTGGATAAAAAAAGCTGCGGTCCGTGTACACGAGGGAATACTACGCGGCCGTGAAAAAGGAAGGGAAGCCTTGCCTCTCGCCACAGCGCGGGTGGACCTGCAGAGCAGTGTGCTCAGCGACATGAAAGCCAGACAGAGAAAGACCAGGACCCTATGAGGTCACTCGTATGAGGGATCTAATGAACAAACAGAAAGAGAGGCGGGGACACGGGGACAGACGGACAGCTGCCAAAGGGGAGGGGAGGCCGGATGAAAGAAGGGGACGGGGTTAGCCAGAGGGGAAGGGGGGTAGGTGGAGAGGGCACGAGGGGGGGGGGGGTTGGGGAACGGGGACGGGAAGAGACTCTGCTTGGGGCGGAGGGGACACGATGACGTAGGCAGATGGTGTGGTTTTGCAAGCCAATGTCAGGCACCCCAGTGCATTTCTGAACAACGAAAGGAGCAGTTTCCCAAACTGAGGTTTCTCCGCCGGCTCCCACGAGGTCACGCAACGAAACACGTTAAGAGTTGGGAAATGGCGTGAGCAAGAGCAGGCAGGCTGTGGCTTGTTTCTGCCTACGGGCAGCGGAGGCGTAGTTACCTACCGATTCATCCCCTCCCCCGGGGGCCTCACACTCAGTGAGCAGAGGGCAGCGATGTCCGGTCCCAGGCTGACATGGCCCCGTCAGACGAGCAGCTCCAGAAAACGGGGGGTGGGGGTCCCCCCCATGGGCCAGTGTCCACGTAATCTTTGTTTTTTTTTGTCCTTAGGAATGATTTCAAATGACACGTGCATTTATAAAATAGAAAAAAAAAAAACCGAAAAAAAAACAAGCTGGCCCTAAACTGGAGGTTAATGAGAAGAAATGGAGGAAAATGAGACTACGGGAGGAAAACAAGGGTCTGATATCAAAAGACACTCCCCAGAGCCCTAACAGGCACTGGGCAGAGACCACTGGCCTGGGTCGCAGCCTGGCCCTGGACCGGAGGAAGGGAACCTGACCAGTCCAGGCGGCTCAGGGACACGCAAGTTAAAAGCAAGCAGGTGGGGGGGGGGGGACGCTGGTTTCTGGTGCGTGTACTAAAAACACTCTCTTCTGACGTTCAGAAGAGCCGCAGCCTAACCACAGAGCATGCTGGAGAATGTCCTCTCCGCAGCGACATGCAGAGGTCCCCCACACGTCCTTCTCATACCCTCATCCTCGCCCTAAACCCACGGGGTGCCCACAGGGTGCCATTTCCCCAAGGCAGAGTGGATATCCTCGGTTCTACGGGGTCCGGCAAATTGGACTCGTGGCCAGCCTTCCATCTAAGCGGGTAGATTCAGTCTTCTTCCTTATATAGAGTGTGTCCATAAAGTCACGGTGCACTTTTGACCAGTCACAGGAAAGCAACAAAAGATGATAGAAATGTGAAATCTGCACCAAGTAAAAGGAAAACCCTCCCAGTTTCTGTAGGATGATGTGGCCGCATGTGCGCATGCGCAGATGATGACGTCACACCGTGTCTACAGCGGAGCAGCCCACGGCCATGCCAGTCGAGATGTGGACGGTACAGAGGAAAGTTCAGTGTGGTCTGTGGCTTTCTAAATTCGAATCCGTGACCAAAGTACAACGTGAATATCGGCGCGTTTATAACGAAGCGCCACCACATAGGAATCACATGACTCGGTGGGATAAGCAGTTGAAGGAAACCGGCAGTTTGGTGGAGAAACCCCGTTCTGGTAGGCCAACAGTCAGTGACGAGTCTGTAGAGGCTATACGGGATAGCTACCTAAGGAGCCCTAAAAAATCTGTGCGTGAGCCCACATCAAACTGCACTGAATAGGTATGAAACTGGGAGGGTTTTCCTTTGATTTGGTGCAGATTTCACATTTCTATCGTCTTTTGTTGCTTTCCTGTGACCGGTCAAAAGTGCACCAGGAATTGACGGATACACTGTAGAATACGGGGTGTGATTCCCAACAAACACAACAAGATTCGTTTCTGTCCCCCTCGCCTTTGTCCCGGGCTCCCCTCCTCGTCGGACCTGTCCTGGGTCGGGTGATTCCAAGCCCCAGGCCCTGCTCTGCACCTGCACGGACAGCTCCTCCCGCCCCAGTCCATTCTGACGGGGCGCTCTCCTGCACTGGGAGGGGTCCCGACGGGCAGCTGCGACCACCGGCCCCAGTCGGTGACGGGCCCCCTGCACCCGTGGAGTCTCCCTGAGCGGCTTGCTTCCTGCCACGCCCCAGTCTCGATCCACGGCAGACCATGCTGGCCCCGGCTGTGAAACGATTCCAACACCCCTCACTCCCCTTCCTCACTCCCCTTGCGTGTGGGCTCACACATGCCCACACGCAAGACCTTCAGGGCTCACCATGTGCAGGACACACACTCTTTTTTTTTCTTTTTTTCTGAAGCTGGAAACAGGGAGAGACAGTCAGACAGACTCCCGCATGCGCCCGACCGGGATCCACCCGGCACGCCCACCAGGGGTGACGCTCTGCCCACCAGGGGGCGATGCTCTGCCCCTCCGGGGCGTCGCTCTGCCGCGACCAGAGCCACTCTAGCGCCTGGGGCAGAGGCCAAGGAGCCATCCCCAGCACCCGGGCCATCTTTGCTCCAATGGAGCCTTGGCTGCGGGAGGGGAAGAGAGAGGCAGAGAGGAAGGAGGGGGCGGGTGGGGAAGCAAATGGGCGCTTCTCCTATGTGCCCTGGCCGGGAATCAAACCCGGGTCCCCCGCATGCCAGTCCGACACTCTACCGCTGAGCCAACCGGCCAGGGCCTAGGACACACACTCTTTCTGCCAGTTCCACCTGGCTCTCCTCGCCAGTGACCACACTTGAATTTGCTCCTTGGGTTTCTCGTCGAGCCTACCGCCCCCCCCCCCCGCCCCTGGACTCCTCTGGACGAGGAGGCGGCCGTCTGAGACCCTGGGCTGCGTCCACCTGCTCCGTCAGGTATCACAGAGCCCGCAGCCGTCTTGGGCACACAGTCGGCAGTTCAACACACCTGCCCTGTGTGAGGGAAGGTAGGAGCCAGTGGAGCAAACACACACACAGGGGTGTGGACAGCAAGCCACGGAAGCCACTGTCCCTGCAGCCCAGTGAAACGACGCTTGAAAACCAGGCACGATGCCAGGCTCTAAAAATTCAATGTTGACCCAAAACAGACGAGTCGGCTGCCCTCGGGGATTAGGATTATCCAGCTAAACCCCTTGGCTCTGACCATCCACGGAATCAGAGTCACGGCTTTGTGCTTCAGAGTGGGCCTCACACCCGTCTCTGCCCTGAGTTCCCAGCCAAAGCCTCCCAGCCCCGGGGGCCGGAGCTGACCCCCGCTCGGCCAGCTCACGCCCCCGTCCGTCCGTGCAGCCGACCGGGGTCTGGCCCGCCGCTGATCCGCGGCACGAGGCCAGAGTGTGTTGCTGAAGGATCAGCAAACTATATTTATATCCCAAGGGCATCCAGTAACACGAAACACCACCCCTCCTCGCCCCCACCCTCGTAGATACTCTCCTACAGGGAAACAGAACACGTCAAGGAAAAAGTCAGCGGCGGTCTCGCTGAGAGTGTAGCCCGGGGGTCTCAAACTCGCGGCCCGCCGAACAATTTTGTGCGGCCCGCAGACTAATCCACGAAGTTCAAACTATTTTGGATAAAATTAAGTAAGCCTAGGGGCCTACTGGTATTTTTCATTTCTCTAGCATCCTAGCTAGATATTAGCTTAGTTAACAGCAGTTGCGATGCGAACTACAGTTTCTGGTCGTTTTGTGACACTGAGTAAATTGCATGTACGATTGTGCTTGTTGTACTGATTTTTTTTGTTTTGTTTTCAACTGCAGTGAGAAAAGTGTTGCGTAACAGTTGCCTTTTGTAGACCTAGTGCGGCCCAGCCGAACGGCTGTGATCTTGCTCTGCGGCCCACATGCTGAGTTGAGTTTGAGACCCCTGGTCTAGCCCCAGCTTAGGTACACACAGAGATATAATAGTTGTCTAAGTACCAGAAAACCAGCGGCCTCCGGAGCTGACCCCACACAGGGCTGGGCTGGGCTGGGGGAGGGGGGGGGCTGTTCACGACATCACAGCCCCCCCCCCCCACGGCCACCAGGGGAAGGTCCGGAGGTCCGGACACCAAAGAGTCTCCCATTCCTAGAAAAACACCCGGGCGGGAAGCGTGCCTAGTGTGCATATCTGAGTCTGCAGTGGAATGAGGCGTGACACCGTCTCCCCACTTTCATTCTCTGCATATTCTCAGTGGGTGGGCACCGCCCCTTCCCGAGGCAGCGTGTGTCCGAGGGCACAACAGCCAGTCAGGTCTGAAATGCCCCAGTGTTTCCCTCCGAAGACAACGCAATGGGGGAGGGTGTATTTCAGGGGCTGCAGCGTTGGGGGACCCAGATCACGTGAACATTAGATAAAAAAAAATTCTTGCCCTGCCCGGAGAGCTCAGCTGGTGGGAGCATCACCCTGAAGCACAGAGGTCTGCCGGTTCGATCCCCGGTCAGGGCGCCCACGGGAGCAGCTTGGTGTCCCTGTTTCTCTCTCTCCATCTCTCCCTGCCTCTCTCACGAAAACAAACAATTAACTGATTAAAAATTCTACTCGCGTAGAACTCACTAGTACGGGAAAATTGAAGCGGTCACCTAATTTGACCTTCAAAACAGCAAAGCTGGTAACTTGGGCAATAGTCATGGTGTTCACTCTGGCAAAGGGAACAACTTTCGATGATGTTCTTTAACACAGAAAATGCTGACGTTTATTTAAACCTACTCACACCCACCGCCCCCCCCCCATACACACACACCACATACACAAATAATAATATTTAAAAAAGCAAAGAGAAAGACCCCAGATTTCAAGCTCGTTGTATAAGCTCACATAACATTTACGACTAGAAGGGGGTCTTTTTCATAATTAACAAATTTTAAATATTAAAAGGTGCGCGTGAAGAAGCAGGGGAAATTAAGAAAAGGTTGAAAATGTTTATTTCTCAGTATTGGCAATTCGGTGATTCCCAAACAAGTGTATCTTAGTTTCCACTTGTTTCTCGGATGCTGTCGCAGAAAACTTTTAAAATGCTGCTGCTGGCCTGACCTGTGGTGGAGCAGTGGATAAAGCGTCGACTTGGAACGCTGAGGTTGCCGGTTCAAAACCCTGGGCTTGCCTGGTCAAGGCACATATGAGAGTTGATGCTTCCTGCTCCTCCCCCCTTCTCTCTCTCTCTCTCTCTCTCTCTCCCCACTCTCTCTAATAAAAATGAATAAATAAAATCTAAAAAAGTAAATAAAATGCTGCTGCTGTGAGCTGAGGGGAAATTTGTGCACGTACGTGCACACACACACACACACACACACACAGAGTGGACTAAAAAAGTGTGCCTGTGTGTGACGTCCCTAAGTGTTAACTTCTAGCGTGTGGAGGCAGCGTTAGGATTGGTGGCAGTGGCACCTAGGAATGCAGGAGTGCGAGCCACGACATCAGGACATGGTCTCTGAGCCTTGGTGGGGACCTGGGGGGGGGGGGCGTGCTCGACATTCCCCCGAGGTCCAGAAGCAGAGCAGTCAGGCAGGTTTTGTACGAGGCGGAACGGTGGCATCCGTCCAGACTGCGGAGACCGACACCGCCTGAGATAAGGGGCCGTGGGACGGTCTGTGCTTCCGCCCCGTCTCCAGACGTCTTGATAAGTGGAAAATTCAACGCTCACCCGGCCCCGTTCACCTCGTGTGCCCGGGGGTGGGGAGGGGTGGGTGAGGTCCGGGGATGCCCGACAGTGGGCAGCGCCACCCCCGTGCCAGCGGTCCACCCCCTCGCTCCCCACCCCAAAGGGGCAGGCGGGTACAGCCACCTGAGGAAAACGCATCCTGCCCGGGGTCAGTGGGACTCGAGGAAAGAGAAGAAAAGTAGCCGTCAGCAGGGCGTTGGGGTGAACAGCCTGATGCTGTACCCACCTTAGAAACGATCAGCTCTGTCCATATTTTTCACCCAGCCCTACCCACGCCCCGGGGGCTCCCAGTGGTCAGAGTCTGCCCTTCAAACTCGAGCACGTGCAAGTGGTTCTGGTCAAGTCAAGGGTGTCAGTAAATGCTGTGATGGCCTCCTGCCAAATTATAACTAAATCACAGAGCAGGCACCCGGCGGACCGCCCACAGACCAGCTGGACCTCGCTGCTGTGACGACGGATGTAAACAAAGGCCAGGTGGAGGCAGGGGGGCGGAGACGGGACACCAGGTGGTGGCTGAGAACTGGGGGTGATGTCCAGGCTGCAGAGGTCCCCCCCAAGGGCAGGGGCTCCCAGCCTGGGGCACCAGGGCTAGAAAGGGTGTCCCCCCACATCTGGCTGATGTCCAGGCTGCAGAAGTCCCCCCCCAGGAGGGCAGGGGCTCCCAGCCTGGGGCACCAGGGCTAGAAAGGGCGTCCCCCCACATCTGGCTGATGTCCAGGCTGCAGAGGTCTTCCCCCCCAAGGGCAGGGGCTCCCAGCCTGGGGCACCTGTGCTAGAAAGGGTGTCCCCCCACATCTGGCTGATGTCCAGGCTGCAGAAGTCCCCCCCCCAAGGGCAGGGGCTCCCAGCCTGGGGCACCAGTGCTGGAAAGGGTGTCCCCCCACATCTGGCTGATGTCCAGGCTGCAGAAGTATCCTCCCCCAAAGGGCAGGGGCTCCCAGCCTGGGGCACCTGTGCTAGAAAGGGTGTCCCCCCACATCTGGCTGATGTCCAGACTGCAGAGGTCCTCCCCCAAAGGGCAGGGGCTCCCAGCCTGGGGCACCAGGGCTAGAAAGGGCGTCCCCCCACATCTGGCTGATGTCCAGGCTGCAGAGGTCTTCCCCCCCAAGGGCAGGGGCTCCCAGCCTGGGCACCAGGGCTAGAAAGGGTGTCCCCCCACATCTGGCTGATGTCCAGGCTGCAGAGGTCCCCTCCCGAAGGGCAGGGGCTCCCAGCCTGGAGCACCCGTGCTAGAAAGGGTGTCCCCCCACATCTGGCTGATGTCCAGGCTGCAGAAGTATCCTCCCCCAAAGGGCAGGGGCTCCCAGCCTGGGGCACCAATGCTAGAAAAGGTGTCCCCCCACATCTAGAAGTCAGCTTGACAAAGGGCTCCTGAGACTCAGGTGACCTCTTAAAGAGCCCAGGCACAGAAGCTCGCGGGGCAGCTGTGTCCTCCTGGACAGAAGGGCGGGCACGGAGCCTTGCCCGTGCTGAGCCCTCCCCACGCAGAGCCTCTGGGTCAAGCCGGGAGAGTCCCATCCCATGACGATGTGGCTGGACTCAGGTTGGGCTGGGGAGGGGGAGATGGAGGAAGGTTATGAAAAGGAACACACTCCCAGTTATATAAGATGAGTAAGTTCTGTGACTCGAATCAACAGCGTGGTGACTGTGGAAACATAGCCTATCGTGTACTGGCAAGTTGCTAAGAGACCAGATCCTCAATGTTCTCACCACACGCCTGCAAGGGCGACTTTGCCGGGGACGGATGTGAAAACTCACCTTATTAGGATAATTATTTCACAGTATGTACGTGGATCAAACCACCAAGGTTGTTCACTTTAAATGGATACAGTGCGGGCCCTGGCCGGTTGGCTCAATGGTAGAGCGTCGGCCTGGCGTGCAGGGGTCCCGGGTTTGATTCCCGGCCAGGGCACACAGGAGAAGCGCCCATCTGCTTCTCCACCTCTCCCCCTCTCCTTCCTCTCTGTCTCTCTCTTCCCCTCCCGCAGCCGAGGCTCCATTGGAGCAAAGATGGCCCGGGCGCTGGGGATGGCTCCTTGGCCTCTGCCCCAGGCACTAGAGTGGCTCTGGTCGCAACAGAGCAACGCCCCGGAGGGGCAGAGCATCGCCCCCTGGTGGGCGTGCTGGGTGGATCCCGGTCGGGCGCATGCGGGAGTCTGTCTGACTGTCTCTCCCCATTTCCAGCTTCAGAAAAATACAAAAAAATAAAAAAATAAAAAAAATAATAAAATAAATGGATACAGTGTGACATGTCCATTATATCTCAATACAGCTGGGGGGCGGTCAGTCTGCAGATATTTTAGGAGTTTTAAACCATCCTCTTCTTCACTTTTCTCCTGGCTTATGATACGTCTCCTCCGTGTCCTGAGAGCGTCTTACCCTGGAGTTCAGTGTGGGGGCAGCCACCTCTCAGTAAGTGCAGGTGAAGGTGACAGGTGAGAGAGGTCTGTCACGTAGGTGACCGAGGGAAGATACAAGAGAGCAAACACCCATCTCTGTCTGGATCCAGAGGCTGCTCCGCTACCACAGGCATTGGCACGGCGCTCTCGCGGCTCCGTTCAACGTAGGACAGGCGTCCCCTTTGTAAACTGTGGAGAGAGACTGCTATGCACTGAGGCGGGGTCTGTAACAGCACACGGGTCCCCAGCCCCCCCCCCCCCCGAATCCTCAGCTCCTCCTCCCCGTGAGCGTGCAAAGCGTCGACCCCCAGCAGTGCCCACCGCGTGCTGGAAACTTCGCCCAAGCCACGATTTCCTTATGTGGCGGAGACGTCACGAACTCGCAAGGTACCGTTTGTTTTTTTTGTTTTTGTTTTTGTTTTTGTATTTTTCTGAAGCTGGAAACGGGGAGAGACAGACAGACTCCAGCATGCGCCTGACCGGGATCCACCCGGCACGCCCACCAGGGGGCGACGCTCTGCCCCTCCGGGGCGTCGCTCTGTTGCGACCAGAGCCACTCTAGCGCCTGGGGCAGAGGCCAAGGAGCCATCCTCAGCGCCCGGGCCATCCTTGCTCCAATGGAGCCTCGGCTGCGGGAGGGGAAGAGAGAGACAGAGAGGAAGGAGAGGGGGAGAGGTGGAGAAGCAGATGGGCGCTTCTCCTGTGTGCCCTGGCCGGGAATCGAACCCGGGACCCCTTGCATGCCAGGCTGACGCTCTACCACTGAGCCAACCGGCCAGGGCTCCATTTGGTTTTTATAACTCTCGTTTCGGGGAAGGAGAGGGCAGGGAGGTGAAGGTGGTGGGTGGGACCACACGGCAGGCGTGAAGAGTCAAAGTCGGACGCCGGGTGGAGCCAGCCCGGCGGCTGGCCAGCTCTATACCCACCACCTTATTCTCTCTCCTACAGCCGGAGTCCAGTGAGTGCTGGTCCTCAGCAGCATAACAAGACGGGCTAGATGGCCAGGCAGCCTCGAGCACTCTCCACACGTGCAAATATTGGCATTGCCCCCGGGTGCTCCCGGGAGGGCGTCTGTCAACACGGACAGCTCAGGATGCCATCGCTAGCCCGGACGGTGTTTCTGAGCTGCCTGCAACCCAGACGTCCAGCCAGCTGCGTACGAGCCGTCCTTGAGGATCTCCGAGCTCAACGTCCTCGGGTCCAGAGAGAAGTGTCAGCACGGCGCTTCCTCCCCCGCCGGGAAAAGCCCAGCCACCCCACCCCCCTCCATAGGTGGCTCGAGTTTCTGTAGAAATGCAGGTGTCCTGTCCCTCACAGCCCTACCCAAGCTTGGACAGTTCTGCCTGGACTGTCCCCAAATTCACGCCCTCCCCCCTGCCTTCGCCCTAGTCCCACATTTCCCCCCTGAATTAGTGCCCGGGCTTCCGCGTGGGGCCCCAGCTTCCATTCTTAGCCTTGTCACTCTTCCCCAAATGTAACTTGTGTCACATCACCCGCCACTGCTGTCACCCCTCGTGACTTCTACCGTTGCACCTTTCACGGAATATAAAATCCTAGCTCCTCAAAGGCCTGCAGAGAGCAGTCCTACTGGCTTCTTTATGTCTCTTGTCACCAGAGGACAGCTGCTTAAATTCGCACAGACAGCCACAGTGCCTTTGCACGTGCCTTTGTCCTCGCCTGGGAAGCTCTGCAGCCCACCCTCAGCAATACAGAGATACGTCCACCTCGGATAAACTTTTCAATAAGTCCTGTCTCCTGTCTTTCTTATTCTAATTCCTTATTTTTTTTTCAAAAGAATGGATAAAATGTCTATAGATATTTGAAATAGCTGCCATCTTTATTTCCTTCTGTCCCTACAATTTCAGTTCTCCCTGAACGCAAAGTCTGTGTTTATATCCCCTTGCATAGAAAAGCCTGGCATATCACGGGTGGAAAATGAATGCTTTTCAATAAAGACCTTGTCTTTTTTTTATTTTATTTTAGAGAGAGAAGAAGGAGGGGAGAGAAAGAGAGAGAGCAGACAGAGGTACAGAGACAGACAGAGGGTGACAGAGAGAGAGATTGATTTGTTGTTCCACTTATGCATGCATTGATTGATTATGCTCTGATTGGGGATTGAACCCACAACCTCAGTGTAACAGGATGACACTCGCAGCAACTGAGCCACCCAGCCAGGACCTGGAAAATGAGTATTTTTCAATGAATCGATGCATAAATGAATGAATTATTTTAAAGTCAACGAGAAAGTGTGTTAGAAGACATGCCGGAACACATTCATTCCCGAGATATTTCCCATCTCTCCCTCTACTTTGTCACAAGACGGGGACAAGTGACTTCCCGTGCGTTACCTGATCATCAAGGCACCTGTGACATCCCAGAGAACCTCAGCTCCAGAAGGGAGAGTTGAGACCCCCCCCCGGTTCTCACGAGGGGCTCCCCTTTTCATCTGAGGGGGCACCTAGGAAGGCCGTGTCATTTACTTTAAGGAAAGACCTTTCTGCCTCCATGAAGTTAAACTGCTTTACTTTCTTTCACGGTTAACATCGAGCTGTGTTTTTCCAGAAACATGGGCCAAGGCTTGTAAAACTCAGATCGGAAAATATGTGCAGAAACGGGGAAACTGTGTTTCATTTATGGTTGTTCCTGGTGGCTACAGGGCCACATTTATCCTCTGAAGAGTCATTTTAAGGTGACTTCAAAAAGAAAAAAAGGAAGGCAAAGGAAACGAACCCCGTTAGAAGTGCCTGTGCAGAGCTGGGAGGCAAGGTGAGCCCGTGCCCAGGGCTCCTGAGACGCACCTGCTCCATGTCGTAGGCCAGGCATCCCCAAACTACAGCCCGTGGGCCGCATGTGGCCCCCTGAAACCATTTATACAGCTCCCGCCGCACTTCCGGAAAGGGGCACCTCTTTCACTGGTGGTCAGTGAGATGAGCACTGTATGTGGCAGCCCCCCAACGGTCTGAGGGACAGTGAACTGGCCCCCTGTGCTTGGGAGCCATTATAGAAACCAACCCCGGGTCAAGTAAAGCAGCATGGCTGTGCATTTTCTACCTGTGAAGTGTGTTTAAGACCAGTCACAGAAACAATCCAGTGATAGAAATGAATTTTCTTAAATTACAATAAAAAATACCCCTTGCCCCAAAGAAGTCACCGAGATAGACCCCTTCACACACGCACACACACACACACACACACACACAGGCAAACATGCATGCACACACACAGGCACACGCACACACCCCACTTCTGTTTACTCCACCAACATCAGAGAGGATTCCAACTTGAACCCACCCCGTCATGCCAATGACCATGTACAGTTACTTTTGCACTAAGAAAATGTTTGTTTTGGCCCTGGCCGGTTGGCTCAGTGGTAGAGCGTCGGCCTGGCGTGCAGGAGTCCTGGGTTCGATTCCCGGCCAGGGCACACAGGAGAAGCGCCCATCTGCTTCTCCACCCCCCCTCCTTCCTCTCTGTCTCTCTCTTCTCTTCCCGCAGCCAAGGCTCCATTGGAGCAAAGATGGCTCGGGCGCTGGGGATGGCTCCTTGGCCTCTGCCCCAGGCGCTAGAGTGGCTCTGGTCGCGGCAGAGCGACGCCCCGAGGGGCAGAGCATCGCCCCCTGGTGGGTGTGCCGGGTAGATCCCGGTCAGGTGCATGCAGGAGTCTGACTGTCTCTTCCCGTTTCCAGCTTCAGAAAAAAAAATGTTTGTTTTTGGCGGTCACCACGCCTGGAGAGCTTACATAGACGCTTACACCCTGCAGGTTGCTCACACTCACATCTGTGCACATAAATTCCTGGTCTGTCAGCCCCCTTCCGCATGGACGGTCGCTGCAGGCTTAGCTTGAAGCAGCGGAAGTCGGCCCACACCAGAGTCCCCCGTGAAGGGACCAGAGGTCCGTGCCATCACCTCCGTTGGGGTCAGGGCTGCCTCTGCTCCCCGCATGTGCACACCCCTCCCCGTTAACAAGGTCCAGTGCGTCAGAGAGCCGGGAGCAGAGGGCATGGGCATCGTCTCCTGAACCCTGGATGAAGACTTGGGAGTGACATGCCCTCCCTCTTAACCGGCCAACAAAGGCATAAACCCCTCTGTTCATTCCTCACCTGGGGCCTCCACCCCGCACACCGGTGACATCCTGATCGGAACAGAAATACCCATCAGTTAGAGCAGGGGTCCCCAAACTACGGCCCGCGGGCTGCATGCGGCCCCCTGAGGCCATTTATCGGGCCCCCGCCGCACTTCTGGAAGGGGCACCTCTTTCATTGGTGGTCAGTGAGAGGAGCACATTGACCATCTCATTAGCCCAAAGCAGGCCCATAGTTCCCATTGAAATACTGGTCAGTTTATTGATTTAAATTTACTCGTTCTTTATTTTAAATATTGTATTTGTTCCCGTTTCGTTTTTTTTTACTTTAAAATAAGATATGTGCAATGTGCACAGGGATTTGTTCATATTTTTTTTATAGTCTGGCCCTCCAATAGTCTGAGGGACAGTGAACTGGCCCCCTGTGTAAAAAGTTTGGGGACCCCTGAGTTAGAGGGTGGCTGGCCCCAGTGAGCCGCAGGGCGGAACTAAGATGTTTTCCTTTTGGGAACAGAAAACAGGAGCTCAGGGGTTTTTCTTGTCCACTCTAGGGAAAATGAAGCGTCTAAAAGGCCATGGAAGAAATGACCACTTTGCCTAGGCGGCAGCACATAATCCAACCAAGACTGCCATGGATGCGCTTGACATATACTCCTTCCGGCACAATGCACAACGGTAGCAACTGTGACAACGGCTTTGTTACATCGGCATCATTTGTCATTTTAGGCATCTTTGAAAAGAGAGATACGAAGGTGCTGTAACTAGATTTTAAGATAAAACTCTTACTGTAAAATTGTTACTGTGCCACCTTTTGGCATCAGTTGGGTGAACAGTATCCCCCCCACGCCCCTGATGTATTTTATGATTGAAAACCCGCCTTTTGCTCTTTCTCTGCCCACTGATGTCACTGAAGAGACAGACAAGAGAACTCACAGGACACAATGGCCCTTTGAAAACACTGGGGGCCGTGGAGCTCGGCAGTCTGCCCGTTTCTGCTCGCCTGGACGACAGACGTCACAGGAAGGGAAACTGAGGTGGAGAGCTTCGCCCGGACGCCGTGGGAAGCCAAGCCCGGGGCCCAGAGCAGCCCCCGACATGTCAGCCCTGCCGCACCAGGGGACACGGGCCACCACGTGCGTGCCGAGGGTCCCCGACGGCACACCACCTGTGTCCACTCCCTCTGCCCTCCGCGTGCTGGGCAGTGCTCCGTCCTGCCGTCAGCTGGACTCCTCAGTCCTGCTGCGAAGGGATCGTGTTGGGCACGTCTCCCCAACGGCTACAAGGACATCGCTCAGCTCACCGTCCAGGGCGAGTGCAGCCCACGGTCAACCGAGACCATCAAAGGGCGAAAGCTGTGGCCGACGAGAGAGCGAGAACAGCAGGGAGCAGGGGAGGGGAGGAGGCAGGGGTGAGGTGACAGCCACCGGGCAGGACCGATGGGGCCCCTTCCGCGCCCACACTGAGCTGTTTATTCCACCATCGCCAGGCTGTCTGTCGGCCCCAGGTGTCGCCCGGCATCCGACGCTGCATCCACCACATTTGCACACGTCACAAGCATCTGAGAAGGGCCCCCGGGGCCACGCGGCTCGCTCTCCACTTTGTAACAAGATCACACGGGCCCTGGCCGGTTGGCTCAGTGGTAGAGCGTCGGCCTGGCGTGCAGAAGTCCCGGGTTCGATTCCCGGCCAGGGCACACAGGAGAAGCGCCCATCTGCTTCTCCACCCCTCCCCCTCTCCTTCCTCTCTGTCTCTCTCTTCCCCTTCCGCAGCCGAGGCTCCATTGGAGCAAAGATGGCCCGGGCGCTGGGGATGGCTCCTTGGCCTCTGCCCCAGGTGCTAGAGTGGCTCTGGTTGCAAAATAGCGACACCCCAGAGGGGCAGAGCATCGTCCCCTGGTGGGCAGAGCATCGCCCCTGGTGGGCAGAGTGTCGCCCCTGGTGGGCGTGCCGGGTGGATCCCAGTCGGGCGCATGCCGGAGTCTGTCTGACTGTCTCTCCCCGTTTCCAGCTTCAGAAAAATACAAAAAAAAAAAAAAAAATCACACGACCTTGCTTTCGTTTAGTTAGTTAGTCCATCAGTCAGTTCCATGTGGGAAGAACCTGTGAGACCCCTTTGCGTGAACGGGCCAGAAAAGCAAGACAGGGAGGCCGTGCAAATCTGTTTACTGTGCACAGGAGCGGAGGGTGCTTCCTTCAAGTGTCAGCAAAGTCACGTCTCCAAAAGTATATAAATAACTAAATAAAATAAAACAAAACGTGCTCTTGCTGATTTCTTTTTCATTTTTTAGAAATAAGGAAAAAAAAAAAGACTCCCGTCCCGTCGGTGCGGTGGCTCCGGCTCGCACCTCCGTGGCCCCGTCAGGTCAGATTTATAAAGTCGGCAGGCAGGCTTCACGCCGGACACAGACAGAACCCCTTAGAAAGAGCACATGGCACCAAGCGGGGGACGGGCTCGCTGCGTCTGCATCTGAAGGTCTTCCGGACGTCGGTGGCCCCACGGAGGAGCGTGGAGGCCCAGGCGTGAGGATCTGTGAGTGCGAGGCCCGTGCGGCGTGCACGGGAGATGCACGCACGGCCCACGCGTGGACAGCTCAGACGCACCCCGGACACGTGGGGCCGAAGCCCAGGGGCCGGGGAGAAATCCCAGGTAGACTTTTCTCAGCCAGGCTGTCCGGGATTCGTCCACGCTGCCTCCCTCCTTGGCGCCTCAAATGCACATGAGGTAACAGCACTCCTCACCGACTCCACCCCCATGGTTGCAACATCACTCCTCCCGGGAAGGATCACAAGCAGGGGTCATCAAACTTTTTATAAAAACCACCCACTTTTGCAGTGCTGGTCGACCTGGTCCCTACCGCCCACTAGTGGGCGTTCCAGCTTTCATGATGGGCCAATCGCGGCGCTGTTTGGTTGCACGGTAGGGACCAGGTTGACCAGCACTGCCAAAGTGGGCAGTTTTAATAAAAAGTTTGACGACCCCTGCTAGAGGGAAGTGCAGGGATCACGCCCAGCGCGGCCGCACTCCTGGACTTCCACGACAGGAAAGGCACCGGCTCCATCCACGAGCTCGGCGAGCTCACGTCCCCTCTCCAACGTGGAGCGGGAGACGCGCCCGGGTGTCCGGTGACAGAACGTAGTACCCCACAGTTTCACGGGCACCCTCGTCAGGCCAGGACAGGTGGCTGAGACATAAAGACACAAGCTGAGCTCACGCTCTCGCCACGCTCAAGGCGGACAAGCTTCTCGAGGGTTTCCTTGGAAGAAGCCGTGGTAGCCAGCTCCCGGGAAATGACCCCTTCCGGGGTGCTACTCAGTCCACCCGACGTCCTGTCACGTCCTGGGAAAAGCCTGTCAGCAGACAGCAGCCTCCCTCGGAAAGCGGAGCTGGAGGGACCCGGGCAGGGACTGAAGCTTCCGCAGAACGCGACCCTTTAAATGGAAGAAGCCCATGGCTTCTGCCTGCTCTCTGTTTAATTATGCTCAGTGAAATAAGAAGTCAGATGGAAACAGACAAGAGGCCATCTGATGTTACTCGCATGTAGGATATAAAGCAAAACAAAATCAACCCCAATGGATACACACAAGAGGAGGGTGCTCATCAGACGGGCAGGGGGTCAGCAGAGTGTAAACGGGGTCAAGTAGAGGTGATGGGGGTAGGCTAGACTTTAGGGGGTGAACACACAACACAACACAACACACAGATGGTGCATCACAGAAATGAACGCTTGAAACTGACGTAATGCTTTTAACCGATGTCACCCCGATAAAACTGAGTTAAAAAACGCACTCGACCCTACCCGCACTCTCGGTTGCTGCGTGTGTACTGGGTCTTCTCGTTCGGTTTAGAGGGCACCGTGCAACAGAACATTCCGGAGCGGAGGGTGGCAATGTCCCAGCCGTGCCGTCCAATGTCCCACGTCACAGCCTCCAGCTCGGAGTGCGTGCTGCACAGCTGGAATGTGGCCCGTGCTGTTCCTTCACCTCGCTCAGTGTTAGACCCCTTTGTGTGTGTGTGGGGGGGGGGCATCCTGTGTGCCCAGCACGGGCATCCTTGGTCTCCTGCCGATGCCCACAGTGTCCCCTCCTGCCACTCATAACAACCAAACATGTCCCCCGACACAGCCAAGGGTCCTCTGGGTGTAGCAAAGTGATTGCTACATGACTGAGGAAGTTAATTGTTAGCTGGGTTCACTTTAAATGAATTTAACTTTAAGTAGCCAAGCTGAGCAGCAGCTACTGTATCGGAAAGCTTCTGAGATCACTCACAATGACTAACCCACTCTGGAGGTTAGCAACCACGTGGTCCTGGTCGGAAGTTACGGCTTCATCCTGAAAGGGCCCAGGGTGGTTACAATGTAACCTCTCGCTTTGTCTACTGGTAACTATGTATCTGCTGTTTTTAACCCGGCGCACTGAGAGCGGGTGTAACCAGGCCATGTGTACACATGGCAGGGAATTAGTAACAAAAGGAGCACAAACAGCCACGGGGCTCTCTGCTCCGCAGACCAGCCGCCCAGGGAGGGAATAATGAGATGGACCGATATCCATCAGGAGCAGGGAGTGGCCCCACCCCGCGGGCTCTCTGCCCACCCGCTGTGGCCACCTCAGGGCTCCACCGGCCAACTCTGGGCCAGCGCCCACCCCTCAGAGCGGGTCACACGGCCCCACCCGACAGAGTGAAGGTGGGCAGCTCTCCCGTCCATCTGAGGAGCAGGAACAGTTCCCTCTCGAAACGAGGGAACCGCGTTAGGTTGCGGACGCCTGGCAACGAGTGAGAGTCCCCCAGAATGATTCCCCCTGCAGAGAGAATACCGCACTAAAGAAAGAAGGTTCCTGAACCCCAGCCCCGCCTCCCCCAATCCTCCCTGGCAAGAGAGGTCTGCAGATTTCTAGGAGGGAACGATGTTCAGTCGGGGGAAGCGCGCCAGTTTTATATTTCCTCTCAAATACCTGGAGGACGGGCCTCCAGACAGATTCCAAGGCCAGGAGCTGTACGTTCAAGTTTCAAGAAAGAAGGCTTTGCAGGTCAGCCCATCCCCACCACACCCCACCCCGGCCAGATCAGGGACCCTTGGAGGAGACATTCTTCCATCTGAACCCGGGCCGTGTCCCTGGGTTATGGCAAAAAAACGGGAAAGAGCACCCCGCCCCATTCAGCTTGCCTGTTTCACATCCCCAAAGCCTCGCTCCCCTTTCCGTGGGCGCGGCTGGTGCAGGAGCCCCCCCGAGACCCGGGCGAGGATGACAGCTCGCCCAGCCTGTCCTACAAGGAGCCCAGGGGGGCCCCAGAGCCCGTGAGCACAGGCTGTCTTCTCACGGGCACGCCGGCAGCGCTAAGGAACAGACCCACAGAGACTGGAGCACACGAGAGACGTCCGTGGCGGAAACACATGACCCGGCCGTCGTGGGTCACGCCGTCCGGAGAGAAAAGGCCCCCTCCGTAGACAGCCACCAGGGGACAGCAAAATAAACAGCTCTTTCTGCAGCTGAGACGTGGGAACAGCCAGGCATCTGTTAGGTGCGGGGGCTTTCCCCGCGGACACGCAGCTCTGAAGCCGTGCCTTCCTACGAGCACGCGTTCAGCGCGAGTCCCAGAGGTCAGAGCGTGACCCTGTCCCGCCAATGCTGACCTCCACAACGCAGCGGAAAACGGAAAGCAGTTTATAACAGGAGGGAAGCTTGCTTGCAAAGCCGTGCGTCATGCTAAGTGGAAGAAGGCGGTCAGGGAGAGGACAAATGCCACGCAACGCCACTCAGACAGGGACCCAGGAGGGTCAGATCTGCAGAGACAGAAGGCAGAATGGGGGGTCTCAGGGGGCAGAAGGAGGAGAATAAGGAGGTGTGTTCAATGGGTGCGCTTAAAATGATGAAAACGGTCACTTCTAAATCTTTTTTTTGTTTGTATTTTTCTGAAGCTGGAAACAGGGAGGCAGTCAGACAGACTCCCGCATGGGCCCTATCGGGATCCACCCGGCACGCCCACCAGGGGCGATGCTCTGCTCATCTGGTGCGTCGCTCTGTCGTGATCAGAGCCACTCTAGCGCCTGGGGCAGAGGCCAAGGAGCCATCCCCAGCGCCCGGGCCATCTTTTTGCTCCAATGGAGCTTCGGCTGCGGGAGGGGAAGAGAGAGACAGAGAGGAAGGGAGGTGGGGGGTGGAGAAGCAGATGGGCACCTCTCCTGTGTGCCCTGGCCGGGAATCGAACCTGGGACTTCCAGGCCGACGCTCTACCACTGAGCCAACAGGCCAGGGCCAACTTCTAAATCTTACCACGTGCATTTACCACGATAGAAAGAACAGCATGGCTGAGTGGCAGCACTAGCCGTGAGGAATGCACACGTGACACACACACACACACCACTCCTGAGTCACCTGCACCCCGAGATGGGAAACAGAGGTGCACACCTGTCCTGGTGCCCGCCACGCCTACTCCCAGAAAACCAGCTGCCCGGAGCACACACCCATCGCCCGCGCTCTGCCATTGAG
Organism: Saccopteryx leptura; assembly: GCF_036850995.1. NCBI lineage: Eukaryota > Metazoa > Chordata > Mammalia > Chiroptera > Emballonuridae > Saccopteryx > Saccopteryx leptura. The sequence continues at coordinate 1,977,787 of NW_027095700.1, forward strand.
CACCTGCAGAATTCATGCGGGGGTGGGGGGGAAGGGTAGGGAGGGACGCTGGACAGGAGCTGACGTTTCTCCCCGGTGGACACTTTGCCGAAACTCCCTGTCCCTGCTTCTCTGTGCCCGCGTCCTGTGGTGCAGACAGTCCCGTGTGTCTCCTGAGGGGGTCAGAGGCGCTTTTGGATTGATGAGGGGACTGCTCACAGCAGAAGACACTTCCATATAAATATAAAAGACTCACATCTTAGACACAGTATCTCTTTCTCTCTCTCTCTCCCTTTTTTTTTTTTTTTTTTTTTTTGTATTTTTCTGAAGCTAGAAACGGGGAGAGACAGTCAGACTCCCACATGCGCCCGGCCAGGATCCACCTGGCACGCCCACCAGGGGGCGATGCTCTGCCCCTCCAGGGTGTCGCTCTGTTGTGACCAGAGCCACTCTAGGCCAAGGAGCCATCCCCAGCGCCCGGGCCATCTTTGCTCCAATGGAGCCTTGGCTGCAGGAGGGGAAGAGAGAGACAGAGAGGAAGGGGGGGGGTGGAGAAGCAAATGGGCGCTTCTCCTATGTGCCCTGGCTGAGAATTGAACCCGGGTCCCCGGGGTTCAGGCCGATGCTTTACCGCTGAGCCAACCGGCCAGGGCTCTCTCTCTTTTTAAATAATGACCATGCCACTTCCTGGAACTCAGCTTGTCCGGGTGAATTTTAGGTCACAGTGAGAGAAAATGAAGCCATGGCTCGGGGCACGGAGTGATCTCTCCGAGGAAAAGAAAAGGCTCACACACACAGCGACATGGAAAGTCCACTTGAGCCCACGGCGTAGCCTTTGCCGCCGCCCATTCGCTACTCATGTTGTTCCAGGGACAGAGGCGCCCCCCGGGGCTGCCACAGTCCCGGCTGAGTGGTTCCAGCCCGGCTACCCGAAGTGCGGTCCATAGACCAAGGGCAGCACCCTCACCAGGAACCCTGTTGCAAATGCAAACCGTGAGCGGTGCCCGGACCCACTGAAGAGCAACTGGCACATGGACGAGGGGTCCAGCTGATGCCCTTCAAAGCTGGAGTGGCCCCCAAAGCCGGGGTCTTCACACAAAGCAGCATTACCATACTACGTGTGTGACACAGCTTCGGTTTTCTGTAAGAGCAAAAACAGTTGTCCATGTGAAACAAGGACTCCTGGCAAGACCCAAGATTCTTCGCCAAGATCGCCCATCTCATCCATGTGCAGACATCTCTGTAAGATCCCTCGACTGGGACAGGAAGTGGGGGGGAGGTGGGGAGATGCGCCCCAAGCCAGAGCGCCGTCTGGGGAACCCCCGGGACCGTGCCAAGACATGAAGCAGAGTAACACATAAAACAGGGGTCCCCAAACTTTTTACACAGGGGGCCAGTTCACTGTCCCTCAGACCGTTGGAGGGCCGGACTATAAAAAAAAACTATGAACAAATCCCCATGCACACTGCACATATCTTATTTTAAAGTAAAAAACCAAAACGGGAACAAATCCAATATTTAAGATAAAGAACAAGTAAATTTAAATCAACAAACTGACCAGTATTTCAATGGGAACTATGCTCCTCTCACTGACCACCAATGAAAGAGGTGCCCCTTCCGGAAGTGCTGCGAGGGCCGGAAAAATGGCCTCAGGGGGGCTGCATGTGGCCCGCGGGCCGTAGTTTGGGGACCCCTGACGTAAAACAACGTGAACACGTAACCGACACTGAAACAGCTTCAGCAGAGTGTTACTCGTACAGGGTCTATTTCAGGACACCGCCCGCGATTTCACCCGGAAATCAATGTCACTCTTTCATTTCACCCAGTTGGGTTGCACTAAGCAGTCTGACCTCAGCGTGGTTCGTGTCCACGTTAGCTAATGCCAGGGACCCTAAGGCACGGCTGGGGGTGTGGCGTTCAAAACTCTTCTCCAACGTGTGGACTCTCATTTACAGTCTGAAGGCACAAGGGTTTCCCGTTCCTGCCATCACTGTTTGCAGACCTGTACAAACGTCTCACGATGACAGCTAGGGTTTCTCCATTCTAAGCGATGCTCCCAGTGTTTCCTGCCCGCCCTAGGAAAGCAGACGACTGCAGATGCTTCTTTGCCCCGTGAGTGACACTCTGGGGGCTGTGACGTGCTCAGCCAATGGGCTGTAAGGAGCAGCACCAGGTTGCACGCACCACGTGGGGGGCGGGTCAGTACAGACAGGTGACCTGTGAAGGGGAATGATTATTGACACACACCCAAAAGAATATATCCAGCAGGTCCTGGGGTGACAACACAGACTCCGTTCTGACGACAGTGACGTAACCCGAGTTTTGGTGTAGGTCGAAACACACTCTAGGATAAGTCACTTACCTATCCTCACACAGCTGTGAAAGCATAATCCAGAACATAAAAACACAACTAAGCCACAGAAAAAGGAAAAGGACATAAATGTGCCGTACTGTCACTGTACTGGAGTAACAGAAACAATGACAGAAGATGAGTGTAAAAAAAATGCCTCACCTTTATTCGTGTGTTTGGCTTACGCACTGGAAGAAGCATTACAAGAGAGAGAGAGAGGGACCCGTTGGGAGGAGGAAGCTAGAGAGGCAGGAGAACCTGCAGAAGGTGCTGGGGACACTGGGTCAGGTGGGTCAGGATTCCCTAAGGAACAGGCAGAAGATGCTGGAGAGGATTCCACCTGTACGACAGGTGTGTCATCTCGAGAAGCCGCTGATGGACAGGGGACAGGATCTGCTGCAGGCCTCTCTCCCTTCTTAGAGGATTGTTCCAGGCTCGTCTGGAAGGTTGATGACTTCTTCTCTTCCAAACACTCACATATCAGGTGTTTGTTTATTTATTTATTTATTTATTTATTTATTTGTATTTTTCTGAAGCTAGAAACGGGGAGAGACGGTCAGACAGACTCCCGCATGCGCCCGACCGGGATCCACCCGGCACGCCCACCAGGGGGCGAAGCTCTGCCCAACAGGGGGCGATGCTCTGCACCTCCGGGGCGTCGCTCTGTCGCGACCAGAGCCACTCTAGCGCCTGGGGCAGAGGCCAAAGACCCATCCCCAGCGCCTGGGCCATCTTTTGCTCCAATGGAGCCTCGGCTGCGGGAGGGGAAGAGAGAGACAGAGAAGAAGGAGAGGGGGAGGTGTGGAGAAGCAGATGGGTGCTTCTCCTGTGTGCCCTGGCCGGGAATCGAACCCGGGACTCCTGCACGCCAGGCCGACGCTCTACCACTGAGCCAACCGGCCAGGGCTCAGGTGTTTTTTTAAAGTTTTTATGGGGATGAGTGTTGTAAACTCGAAACGTTGTATGTTGAGACTGTCGTAACCCAAGGACCCCCTGTAGCTGCATCTATCGAGAGATTGCCCCGCCTCTCAAAACCCTGACGTCCTCTATTTTCCTTATGGCCAATCTCCCAAAGGAGAGGACATCATCACGCACACCCGTGTTTCCCCGTGTCCCTCCACGGACACGCAGTCGGGCTCCTGTCTTCTGAGCTCTCCTAGAGCACTGGGACCCGCCCTCCTGTCCTCACCTCTCCTCATTCTGAGACAGGGAGAAGGCTACCAATGTCTGCATTGTATCCTGCACCTTAGCCAAGGGAAGCTACCGATGTCTACACTGTATCCTGCACCTTAGCCAAGGGAAGCTACCGATGTCTACACTGTATCCTGCACCTTAGCCAAAGGAAGCTACCGAAGTCTACATTGTATCCTGCACCTTAGCCAAGGGAAGCTACGGATGTCTACACTGTATCCTGCACCTTAGCCAAGGGAAGCTACGGATGTCTACACTGTATCCTGCACCTTAGCCAAGGGAAGCTACCGATGTGTACATTGTATCCTGCACCTTAGCCAAGGGAAGCTACCGATGTCTACATTGTATCCTGCACCTTAGCCAACGGAAGCTACCGATGTCTACACTGTATCCTGCACCTTAGCCAAGGGAAGCTACCGATGTCTACATTGTATCTTGCACTGGGACCCACCCTCCTGTCCTCACCTCTCCTCATTCTGAGACAGGGAGAAGGCTACCGATGTCTACACTGTATCCTGCACCTTAGCCAAGGGAAGCTACCGATGTCTACATTGTATCCTGCACCTTAGCCAAGGGAAGCTACCGATGTCTACATTGTATCCTGCACCTTAGCCAAGGGAAGCTACCGATGTCTACATTGTATCCTGCACCTTAGCCAAGGGAAGCTAATCCTTTGCATCCCCGTCTACAAAAACAAAAACAAAAGTTACTGAACAGGCAGATGGTATTAATTTACGCCAATAAAACCCTTCGCAAACTGTAAATCTTCCCCAAATGAAAGATATTAGCGCCGTGGCTGGAGAGCTAGCCAGAGTCACTCTGAACACACTCGGGGAGGAGTCTAGAAGTAATAAAAATGTCAAATTACCACGAATGTGAGTTAAAAGGAAAAGGAAAGAATTATACTGATCAGAAGTTACCTCTGAGAGCCCAGAATTTAGGAATTGTAGTACAGACGAGTAATTGTACATCCAACCCACGTCCCATCCCCTCACCCCACTTAACCCTCTGTACGCACTGGACCAGGCTAACAGATGTGTATAATTAAAGATGTATATAACAAAAGTCAGGTGAGCTTAGATGGATACAGAAAGGGGCGATAAGGTTAAAGAGGTTCCTTACCTCAAGAATCCAAGGGTCCACATGCAAACACATAAAAGCAAAAACAAACAAACAAAAAAATACTACAAGACAATGGGTGTGAATTAAACACAACAGCGCCTTGTGGGTACAACAGGCAGGACTGGTTAATTGGTCCTGGAACCAGAGACATACAGAGGTCAGAGAAGGCTGCACGGATGAAAGAAATAAAGTCCGGCCATTTTCAGGGAAGAGTCGCAGAGCAAACACATAGGCCAGGTGCTTATGGGCTCTAGTTCCACAAGTAAAGAACTCGGAAGTCACCACCTTGTGTTAGCAGTCAATGCAGAGCTGGACAGACTGAGAAATCAAGAACTCTTCTTGGGTCCATAAGAGAAGGGAGGACAGGGACCACTCTGTGGCTCCTGAGACCGGAGAGAAAGAGAGAAACGGCCAGCAGAGATGAAGAAAGCATCTGATTGGCTTATTGTTGGGTAAGGACACAGCTGAGGGGAAAAACACATATCAGACACCAAACTACAAATCCAGGAAGCTCAATGAACACCAAGCAGGATGAATGCCCAAAGACTCACACCTCAGTCTATCACTTTCAAATTACAGAAAATCAGAGGTTTAAAAAAAAATCCTTAAAGAAGCAAGAGGCAACAGAATACTTTACCTATTGAGGGAAACTCGCATGCACTCAGATCAGGATCCACCCAGCTAGTCCACTAGGGTGTGATGCTCTGCCCATCTGGGGCATTGCTCCATTGCTCAGCAACCAAGCTATTTTAAGCACCCGAGGCAGAGGCCGTGGAGCCATCCTCAGCTCCCGGGGCCAACTTGCTCCAATTGAGCCATGGCTGCAGGAGGGGGAGAGAGAGAGAAAGGGAGAAGCAAGAGGGGGACAGGTGGAGAAGCAGATGGGTGCTTCTCCTGTGTGCCCTAATCGGGAATCGAACCCAGGACTTCCACATGCTGGGCTGCTGCTTTACCACTGAGCCAACTGCTAGCGCCTGCCCTAATGAGTGTTTTAAGTATAAAAAAAATGATATACCAAAAGGTAGTTTATTATTTTATGCACTCAATACTTAAATAAGAACAATAATAGAGGTGCACAAAACTTAGATTATAAGAAAGACTTTTAAAATATTAATGAAAAAATTTTAAATAATATTCATAATCTCTCGAGGGAATTTTGGTCCTAACACAAAGCTGAAACCACTGACAGCTCGTCGTCTGCTGGTTGTCCAGCACTGTTTCTCTTTACGTTACATGTTTGTTTACTGAAGTAACAAACGCGAGGGAACTACAATGTAGCATTTCATCAACGGTATAATGAGTTTTACAAACATGAATAAATAGCCCCGGCCGGATAGCTCGATTGGCTGGAGTGTTGTTCTGGAGCGTGAAGGTTGCCAGTTCAATTCCCTGGTCAGGGCACAGACAGGAGTGGCTCGATGTTCCTGTTTCTCTTTCAGAAAAGACAAAGACAAAATAAAAAAACAAACAAACATAAAATGAGTAAATAAATGTTACAAGCATAGTTCTGTCGGGTTGTTTTCACCTTCGGGCGGAATGCACGTGACTGCGGGCGCTCAGAACACGCTGTTGCGCAGATGAACGTTAGAAAAGAGGAAAGGAACGCCTGACCTGTGGTGGCGCAGTGGATAAAGCGTCGACCTGGAAATGCTGAGGTCGCCTGTTCGAAACCCTGGGCTTGCCTGGTCAAGGCACATATGGGAGTTGATGCTTCCAGCTCCTCCCCCCTTCTCTCTCTCTGTCTCTCTCTCCTCTCTCTCCCTCTCTGTCTCTCTCTCTCCTCTCTAAAAATGAATAAATAAAAATAAAAAAAAGAGGAAAGGAACATGCATGCGTCATTCCCACACGGGGCGGCGGCCCAGGCGCCCGCCTCAGACAGAACCCCCCCCCCCATGACAAGTGCCATTTGAACCACCGGCTCACGGAACTCAACAAGACATTCGGTATCAGTTCTGCGGAACCGGTCGGTGCGAGCCGGCCCGAATCCCACCGCCGCTCTGTGTGGATTTAAGATTCCATCGGTGTTCACGCCTCCTTCTACCATAATTCCCTCCGTTACCAGTTGGGAAACAGAAGTCCTGAGATGTCTCATTGTGTTTTTGTCTCGGGACAACACATACGCACACAGACACACACACAACAACAACAACAACAACAACAACAACAACAAAACAGGGAGACAGAGGGGCACGGCACAGGACAAGAGCGGGTGCCCGGAGGCTGAGCGAGCAGCATCCCGGCTCTACAGCGCAGCAGAATGCACGGATCTGCTCTGCCTGCCCCTGGCCTCTGCCTGCGGCCCATCTGTCTGCGTTTTAGGGAGACGGGCCCCCCCCCCCACCGGCTTCCCGGAGCCGACGCGATTTTGTGCAACACTTTCGAGATGGCCAGGGTCTTCCGTGGCACCAGGCTGCACACAATTCAGTCGCTTTCTCAAAAGCTTCTGGGAAGGGGGATTATTCCTGTGCCCAAAGAGGCCCGGAGAATAGGCCGGGCCGGGCCGGGCGGGGCCGGCCTGTGAATTCCCCGGTCTGGGTACACTGTGCTCATTGAAGCAGACGAAGCTAATTTACAGAAGCATTTAGTTCCCCCAGAATGCCGGCCTTCATCAATGTCTTTTCTGTGGCCGGGTCTGGGAGGAGGGGCGGGTGACCCTCGGTGCAGGCATTATGCCCTCCTACAGAAAGGGAAATGCAAGACAGGGCCATGGAGGCAGCCGGCGCTCCGCAGGGGACGCCCTCCCACGGTCCCCTCCCCGGGGAGACGCCGCCGCACGCACAACTCCCGGACGCCCGAGCATGAATCTTCCGCGGAGTCACGGCCCCACGCCTTTTGTGCAGTTTCTCTGGGGAAACACGGCCCATTCATCCGCAGCCACCCAAGTTCAACCTTCCGGCTGTGAGAACCGGGAGCTGCCAGCCGCCCGTCAAAAGCCCCCCCCCCCGGTCATCCGCACGCCCAAGGGGACAAGGCGCAGGGAGGAAGACCCGGAGGGCGCCCCCTGCTCCTCTGAACGACGCTCCCGTCCGCGCACAGGACAAAAGTCTGCCAAGTCTGCAGGGTGGAACCCCCAGACCGGTCTCGGCTTGCACCGTGCAAGGCTGGCGCTGGCCCGGTGGCTTCCCCGGTTCCTGTGCACAGCGTTCCTTCTGTGACAGCGGCCCCAGGCTGAGTCCCTTGGTCTCGGGCCTCCGACGCCCGCTGTGTCCTCAGGCCGATGCCACGGGGTCCCACCGTGCTAACTGACCACCAGCAACGTCGTCCCGCCTGGCTCAGCCTGGTCCTCAGCGTGTCCACACACCGGAAGGTGCACGTTCCAGGGGGGTGGGGGGGTGACCCCTCGGGACAGTGACAATCACACTGTGACCCCAGC